>NC_134487.1:153588472-153645570 GCF_040206685.1 Ascaphus truei
TCCCCATCCAAATAAAGAAGAGGTGATTTCTCACATATCTAGCAGTCCACCTGTGTGCGTGCATCACGCCAATCAATAGTAGCAGGGGTGATCCATAGGAACAAAGCGGAGCACAGCTAGGAATCAGTGGGGCAAAAACACCAAAATAATGCGGTTAAAAATATGCTTTATTCAAGGTTGTGGGGGGGACAGGAGTAATACTCTGACAAATGGCTCTTGCCCGAAATGCGTCAAAGAGTAAATTTGCGTCTGTGAGCGCTCCCGCTATTGAAGACGTCCCCCAGCCGCAAACAGTGAGAGACGCGCGATGGATTGGCGCGAGAGTCTAAACGGGCAGATCTCATTGGCCGAACCTGTCAGCCAATGTAGTGCCCGCAAAACTCTGACTACTCCTGTCTGTGCGAGGGTCGTCAACAACTGCGCTGGAGCGTCCCTAGTGATACAGTAAATGTGTCACCAGAGACAAAGTGAAATACATAACAGGACAAATAGAAACAGTAAGGGCGATTAAAAATAACGAATATTTTACAATGGTAGTACATACTATAGGGGAAGCCTATTAGCAGCAAAAAGGAGAGAGACTGCACAATATAAATATCCTCCCTACTGATAATGGATCAGTAATAACAATGTGACAGAAATATAATAAACTGATGAACTATAAACAACATATATCTCTAAGGCAGAGTCCATAGAAAGACAGGCCGCGCTGAGCTGTGCGGACGCTCCACGCTGAGCCCCTGCATCCTCAATGAGGATGCCTTGAGAGGGGACTCACGCGAGCGTCCGCAGGCGTGCTGAGGCGCTGGATTTTTCAGCCGACAGCCAAGCTGTTTTTCAGAGCGCTGTCGACTGAAAACATCAAATCAGCGCGGAGCAGCATCAACGTCACGGCGCCGTGACGTCGGTGCGTCGCGGGCGATTGGCCCAGCGACGTCACTGCCCCGCCTCCCTCAGTCTCCCCCCGCCTCCGATCGCGCTAGCTGGCTCACCTGCATGGGCATGAAATCGCGCAGATTTCAGCAGACGAGCCTCAGCGTGGCTTCGAACTGCTCACCCCTCTATGGCCCCAGCGTAAGAGTGCAGGCAAGATTGTGATGTAATTATTGGGGACACAAAGATCGGCCAACAGTGAGGAACTAAAGGTTCAAGGATTATTCAAATTATACATATAGATATTGATACCTATATAATAGATGAATATAGAACAGTATAAATAAATATATCATTAAATAATAATCAGATAAATAAATATCAGTATCCTAAATCATAATTCTATTCAAATCTATAATCAATATTAAATTATCAATATAACTTAAATATATATTAAATACCAAATAATTGATCAATAATAAATAATAACTAATCAATCTATAATAAAAATAATAAATAGTTATAAACAAAAAATAAAACATGAACATATTATTAAACGATATCCCGATTATAATATTGAAAGTGTAGAAAAATCTATAGTTGGGGGAAAAAAAGGAACTTTAATCCATAAGTGTCATAAGTACAGAAAGCTTACTTCAAAAAATGTTTTAAATCCCAATCTGTATTCATGCCCTTGATTGCTAAAGTCCCAAGGGCATAAATCCAGTACATTTCTCGACAATTCAAAAAAATACAACTCTGTCTGCTCCCCTGATGTTAGTGTGTATATACAGACATACCCCGCATTAACGTACGCAATGGGACCGGAGCATGTATGTTAAGCGAAAATGTACTTAAAGTGAAGCACTACCTATTCCCACTTATTGATGCATGTACTGTACTGCAATCATCATATACGTGCATAACTGATGTAAATAACGCATTTGTAACAGGCTCTATAGCCTCCCCGCTTGCGCACAGCTTCGGTACAGGTAGGGAGCCGGTATTGCTGTTCAGGACGTGCCGACAGGCGCATGTGCGAGCTGCCGTTTGCCTATTGGCGACATGTACTTACTCGCGAGTGTACTTAAAGTGAGTGTCCTTAAAGCGGGGTATGCCTGTACGCTATTGCACTGAATGAAAAAGTGCTCATTGATCCTTCTGGACATGACATAAAATGGCGTGCCACAGGAAACCTCATCCTTATTTTTAATACTTCTTATATGTGCACTAATTCTAATTCTGAGAGTCCTAGTGGTCCTACCGACATATCCACTACCACATGCACATTTGAGTATGTAGGCCACATAGTTGGATTTACAGGTCATAAAAGACCCAATCTTATATTTCTGCTTAGTGTCCATGTTTTTAACAGATTTAATAGGTGTTGCATATTTGCAAAAATTACAGTGTCCACACCTAATGATGCAGGATCTTTGAAGTCTTTTCCTCATGATGTTAGCCCTGTCCACGCTGACTTAGTGGACAGGAGCAATGAAGGGGAAAGCATAGTGCAGAGACTCTTTGGGGGGCTGCCAAGTTCTAAATGTCAGATTAATAGGTTATTATCATGCATAAAATTGGGTATGGAATGAAAAAACGGCATAATTGTGCCTTTCTAAGACCACACCATGATGAGTACAGTTTTGTGTACTGCTCCATGATAAAAAATGATAGAACTAGAAATAGCACAGTGACGATCCACCTAATTAACACAGGGGGTTTGGGTTGAGCTTGTTAAACCAAGATACTCATCCTATATTTGTGTCTTAAGACTGTATATGTTTAAATATAGATATAGGATGAGTATCTTAGACGAATAAATGTAACACAGGTGTAACTATGTAACAGTCCTGAAGGTAACATACTGCTGATCCATGTATTATACTGTATGGCGCCCGAAGATTCAACGTTTCGTTCGTCACAGCAACCTCTCAAGAGCGACAGGCCTAATATCCACCAAAAAGTGTAATATGAGATATTTTATTATGGATAAATACATTAGACACAGCTTCCGTTTTTTTAACAATCATTTCTTTCACTTACGGTTTATGTAGTTCTTAATAGAACTAGATTAACATTCCACTGATTACATCTTGTCCCTCTTTCATGGTTCAATCAAAGCCTTGCATGACCCCCCTCGCATGAGATAGAATAAGATGCAGTGCAGAAAGAAACGACACCGGACTGTTTAAGGACTGCTCGGTGAGCACAACGCATGCGCAGAGGATGAGGGGAGGAAATATTCAGCTGCAGGAGCATCAGACTGAGCGCGGATAACGGAGCGACGTCAGACACAGGCCGAAGCATCGCTGGACTTCAGGATCAGGAGCTGACCAATCCACAGTGAAGAAGGATGTCACGATGACGTCACACGCAACAGGCGTGTCACGTTATCACCCGATCGGCAGATGAGGAAGGAGGACACCTGGATAATTACCTACGAGGGACACCTGGGGACTTCTTGATGTGGGGGTTTAAAAATGTTGGACACTTTTTGGTGAATATTATGTCAGTCACTCGAGAAAGGTCGCTGTGACAACCGAAACGTCGAATCTTCAGACTGAATAAATTAGTCTAAAATCCGAAGTGCCCGGAGTTTCTCTCTTTATCCTATCTCTGGATTATGGAAGGTGTTCCCTGAAACAGGAGCACCGGTAACTGTATGTTTCTTTTTTTTCATATATACTGTTTGGTGTGCAGCATTGTCTACATATTTTGTATTTGTATGGCGCCAACATATTCCACATTTTGATGGAGTACGATCCCTTTGCATTGGTCAGGTAATTCAAGCTTAAAATGTGTGCAATTTTATCTGTGAATAGAACTGTGACAATTCTCCACCTCTACCTGTAAAATACTTTTCCACCCTCCCCTCTACGACAGAGACCACATCAAGGTAAACATAATAAATATAAATAATCATATCAGCAGGTACCTACACTACCAAATTTTATACCGTGTCCTTTGCATATCCTTGTTTACTGTTGTATGTCTGAGGAATCGTTCACGATGGCACAATTATAACTATATAATACTGTGGGACTGGGTTTTGCACTAAGATTGTATGTCTGCTTGTGATACACACACACACACACACACACGCACACACACACCTTACCTCCTCCCTCCTGGAAGTGGGGGTGGGCCTAATCACTGAGCACTCACCCCCCTCCCCAAACGGCACCTCTTTCACTCCCCACCCCCCAGACTTGGCGACGCAGTGCCAACTGACCTGTTGGTCACCGCTGCTACTGGCAAAAGCACAACCTATCCTGCTTAAAAGCAGTCAGCAAAATCATGTCAGTCTTGAGATAAGACCTCTCATTAGAAAACATGTTCTAGTATCTATTGCATGTCCATGAACACAGCCGGTTGTGCTGACTTTACTTCTACTATTGTCACATCAGCAAAGAGGGAGACCTAGATATTTCAGTGGTAAGCTCTCCAAAAAGACAGGATTGCTTGTCCTATAATATAGTAAGGGCACAGAATTCCCTGCATCTCAATTTCTATTTTGTGAAACACTACGTACACAGATGGCACAATACAAAATGCGTACAGACATCTAGAAGAGATTGTGTAGAATGGGACCCTCACCAATATTAATCAGCACTCCAGATGCTACGTTGCTATGACTGTTAAAGCTGCATTTCAAGAAATATCCTACATTTTTATTTTTTTAAATCAGGTCTGTACTAAGAGAACATACTTGTGGCATTTTTTTAAACAATTTTTAATGCATTCAAATGTAACAAGCATTTTTGTTTCTATAGCAACCATTTACAAAGTCACCTCCCCTTCCTCTTCCGAGACAGGCTCTGGCTCGAGCCCTGCCCTCTCTCTAGCAGTCCAACAATTGTATCTAGTGACTGCCTGGTCACATGATCTTCCCCATAGAACTTTGCATCTTGGCTAATCTTCTGCAGCCCCAACAATGATCTAAAGCAGGCCGCACCGCCCTTTCCCCCCCCCCCCTTTGCTGGCTTTCCTCAGAGCGCGCCCCCCTTTCTTACCTCACATGGCACACGACCCCGCAGAGTCGTCACGTTACTGTGGCAACCGTGACATTTGACGTCGCGTTGCCATGATCATGCATCCTGGAGCTGGCTGAATCACGGTAAGTGTAGTGTTATTGGGGCCTCACGCTATCCCCCGGCATTTAATGCCTTAGGGAAGAGCGCGGGACCTCTGCCAACCAGACAAATCTCCTGCCCCCCTAGGGGGGCCTGCCCCCCAGTTTGTGCACCGCTGATCTAAAGAACTGAGTTGAATCGTCACATCGATTACAGAAGAACGGGTCGATCGACAAGTTAGCTAATCACTTGTCAGTGTGCAGATTGTATTGATGCACATATTGAACAAAATGTATTTATTTTTTTATTTAAAACGGCATCTCGAACTGCAGCTTTTAAAAAAAAAAAAAAAAAAAAAAAGGCAGCTGTAACCCCGTTTTCCTGTACTGGAGAAGATTATTCTGCAGCATGAGGAAGATTATTCTGCAGCATGAGGAAGACTGCTTCACAGCTTACTGGATAAGATCCTATACGGCAAGAAGAACGTCCAAAGAGATTCATTTCAGAAAGCCCCATACAACTAGCATTAAAAACGCAACAGTGCATGATGGGACGCCTTGGAGTCAGGCAGGAATTTATTTTCCCCCTTATGAGATATCATTGGATGATATGTCACTGGGGTTTTGTGTTTGCCTTCCTCTGGATCAATATACTGCAAGTATAGATATAGGATAAATTACTGTATCTGTCTAAATTTAGCATTGGTTGAACTTGGACATGGAAACAAAAAGAAAACAGCGCACAACGCCAAATAGTGAAGTAATAGAATGTATTACAATGTTAAAGGGGTAATAAATCTGCGTACATCAGATAGAAATAACATGTGCATTTAGTGCATAACACACTGGTTACCACTCTGTAGCTGTAAAACAGGACGGTCTGGCACTCAGCTGTCTCTGCAGGAGCCTCTATGATGGTTCTGGGGCATGGGATCCTTCATGCACTCCTCACACAGCAGGACGCTGCTCACAAGGGGATTCCTTTCAAGCAGCCTGGTAATACTGCAGATTCAGACACTTAGTGGGACCGCTCCTCAACCGGCGATATACTGCCTCCAGGGGAATTCCCCTACAGTCCCCCGTCTCTCCTGTGTAGATTTGCTGCTTTTCCCAGCTGCTATGATCTTAGGGCAGTCCAGAGCTGTTGGAATTGCTCTGCAAACACTTCCCGCAGCTGCAGGGGCTTACACAGCGTGCCACGATGCCGCTCCGTCACGTGGTGTAGCGGAGTGACGTCACAGTTCTCGTGGCAATGGAGGAATCAATAGGGAGGAAGAAGGAGAGTCCCTTACAGTCTCTTACCGGCGCAGAAATCGCTTATGGCATTAATACATCCAACATGTTTCGTAGATCTAACTACTTCTTCAGGGATCTACGAAACATGTTGGATGTATTAATGCCATAATTTTGCCTATATTCATCCTTTGGATTTGTATCACTATCAGCTTATATTGGCTGCCACCGTGCTAACTGAGCGATTTCTGCGCCCCCGCCGGCAGTTCACCCAACGAGGGCGAACCAGCCGCGTGAGGTCATGGCCAAGCCCCCGCAGAACCCCCACCCTCCCGTCACAATCTCCCTCTCTCCCTGGAAGACCGCAGATCGCGGTTAGCGCTGTGCACGCAAAGCACCCTCCCCCCCCGCACGTGCCACACTACTGACTGGGACCATAGCCTAAGGGAAACCATGGGCGATTACACGTGCTACTGTTACCTGTGAGGCTCACAAGTGGCCAACGGCTCCGCTCCTGGGGAGCGGAGGATAAAGGGAGACTCAAAATGGCCGCTTACGCTTCATTGGCTGGGGACGGCCCGTGTGGCCCACCCAGAGGCTTCTGGGAGTTGTAGTTCATTTAGGCACTTGCAGAGCCAATCCAAGATGGCCGCTGCAACTTGCTCCTGATCCAACAGACCACCCGAGACACCAGTGGCCCGATGCAGGGTAGCTCCCCCACCTCTGGGTAGGTAAGGGGGACCCCGCTGCATCAGTATCACTTAATACATGAGCACAAACTTTTCCCGCTGCGCCCTCCTATCTTCCTTGTCCCGCTCTCGCACCCCCCCCCCCCCCTCCTACTTGGTATCGCATCAAATGACGCTGCGGGGTCATTTGACAATGTGATGTCACATCACATGGCCCTGCGTAACCATTGTGACGCGTCATAGCCGGCTGAATCCCAGGAAGTGAAGTGTTGCAGGAGTCTCACGCGATCCCCCGGCAAGGGATTCTGGGAAATGACATGCAAATGAGCACACGTGTCACCTTTCACCTGAAAAACCATTTACATGGAACCCATATAAGCAAATGCAATGCTGTTCAAACAGCTTTTAAGCACAGCATGGGATTAGATGCAAAGCCAGTCTAACCACTCACAGACATGTTTCAACCTTAATGGGTCTCATCAGAATCCCTTGCTGCAGTGGAAGCACTTTATGCTAGGTGATAATAGTGAAAGGCAGGGTTGCAGACCTGTCTACGACGTGAATGTGCTCACAAGTGATTTTCTATAATGGCTATATGCCAACGGTGGAGGTTTTTTTGTCGCCTTTTTCCCCCACCATAACTTAAAATGTATATGGGTAAACCTACCAAGCCTTGAAAATTGCAAAGCCAGTACAACCAACCTCCCACTGATAAGACCCATTAAGATTGAAACATGTCTGTGAGTGGTTTGACTGGCTTTGCATCTAATCCCATGTTGTGCTTAAAAGCTGTGTGAACAGCATTGCATTTGCTTATATTTGCTCCATGCAAAGGGTCTTTTCAGGCAAAATGTGACACATTGTGTGCTCATTTGCATGTCGTTTTCAAAATCCCTTGCTGCAATGGAAGCACTGTATGCTAGGTGATAATGGTTGAAAGGCAGGGTTGCAGACCTGAATGTGCTCACAAGTGATATTCTTTAATAAAATAACACACACCACTAAAAAGTGACCAAAAATAAAAATGGCCAGAAACACAGGTATGTAGAAATAATTGGGTCAGTATATATTCTTTGTTTTCACAAGTTTTACAAAGACTCATGTGCAGCAGGCTCCTCCTACACTTCCATGGACTTTTGTAAGTGTTGAAACGACCAAGAAAAAAGAAATAAAAATCGTGCTGTATAGAACATGACGGCTAGCATGAGATCAATACATTAAGACGCACTGCAGTGTGATGTCAGTGACCTCATTTGGAAGGGAGAAGCCAATAAACAAAGGAGATAAAACAAAAACGGATTCAGAGTCCCCCATCCCACCTCCCCACGCTGATGTAATACAGTACATAAAAATCAAACTGCAATGATTTAGGTCAGTGGACTTTCAATATAAATGTGTTTGGGTGGAACTGGGGCTTTCAGCAAATCTAGACACAGTCCAGCAGGTTTATTTTTAACTTTTCCACCTGAGCATATTCCTGTTTCTTAAGAAATACATAATTCAATAACGCTGACAAAACACCAACATATTCCTTGGATTAAGCATTGAGAGCTTTTCAATGCTCTAACAGTAGTTTGCCACACCTACCATTATTAGAAATATCCCTGCCTCGCCCTGTTCTACCCAAAGCATGAATTCAGAACAGCTGAATGGTGACCTCGGGGAAACAAGATTTAAAAAAAAAAAAAAACAGGGAGGTGTACTTACAAAACGGTGCAAACGTTACAAAATAAAAACAAACATTAAACCAGGAGTATATGAGGCCGTCAATCAGCATCCTCTCTTGTAACAATAATAGCTTTATTTAAGAAAGGTCTGTGAATGCCATTATCACAGTAATGCAACATCTTCCTTCAATATTAACTTGTAGATTGTTCTACAGAATTTCTAAAAAGCAAAGAATGCATCTCAAATTCGAAGAAAATAAAACAGCTGTGGTGAACGTTACAGGTTAACATTGAGGGTACATTTAAATGAAAAAAAAAAAACACAAATATAACATACATACATACCAGTTGGTGTTCACTTTAAACATTTATTTATTTTATTTTTAAACCATTGATGGATAGGACCGCAAAGTACTCCAAAATCCCACCAAGTTCATATATCCAAATCAAAATCCTAACTTAATATGGAGTACAAGGAAATGATACGTTTTAAAACTCCTAATCAAATCACTTAAAAATGACAAATCCCTTAAAAAAAAAAAAAAAGTATATTGATTACAAAGTGAAATGTAACATTAATAACCACGGTGTCTTAAAACAGACTATGAATGATTGGCTTTGAGAATAAGCCCCTTAGGGCTTCAAAGTGCACAAAAGCAGCAGTGCAATTATTGGGTGTAAGTCTCTAAATGCCTGATTAGATTAAGAGATTATGGTGTAATTTTCATGATCCGAGTAAGAGATTTAAACCAGGTTTGATACTTTAACAATGCAATAAAATAGAAAATAAAAATTTAGAAGCACTACACGACATATAAAACCCATCATATACGCATAACAACCCACAATGTGACAGGGACATCCAAGATGGATGCTCTGACACTTCTGGGGCAGACTTCCAACTTTTGAATCTTGTATTTGCACAACTCTTATTCACGTCTAGTATCAACCTTTTCACTGCTAAAAGGGCCCGCTTCGGGCAAAACATTTAAAAGGAATTGCAGGTTCTGTCAAAGTGTAAAACCCTTTAAATGCCAGAGGGGCCTCCCAGGTATTGCACGGCATTCCTGGAAATTAAAGGGTTAACTATTCTGTTAACATATTTTTTAGCAACAGAATAGGTACGAACACATTGCTATGCCACTCTTGCACTCAAATGGTTAAAAGGGGCAATCGCTCGTAGTACTGCAGGTAAGTGTACCAAGCAGTACCTGGTATATTAAAGGCAGTGACATATCTAAGGGGTTCCCATCTGGGTGATTGATGCGTTTCCCTGACAATATACATATTTCCTATAATACTTTTTAAATCACACTTTAAAAGTTAGCTCGTAAACGTGGTCTGGGAGTTGGGAGAGTTGGGAGAGGTAGCATTTCCTCCCATAATACTGTTTGTTTAACAAGAGTTTGCACTGCCATAGCTCCCCTTATCATAATTTCCCCTATGATAAAGGACACAGTGGACAAAGATAAAGAAACACCTGAGTGACAAAACACACTCCCCATTCAGAGGCCACTATCAAATGCAATTTGTAATGCTTTTCTAGAGAAATAAAAGCAGCCAAGTGTGCTTACATGTGTTTAAAGAAAACAATTAGATAGTTCAATGGTGTACAAAAGGTTATTTGGCCAGCTAGCTGGTATTAACCTTTCCATCTAGAAGCTGGTAAAAGGCCCGCCATATACAGTATAGCAGGCCTCAACACCCGAGATAGATTTCTCAGATGTGCGTCCAAGCCAGATACTCTGTAAGACAAGTAGGAGCTTGTTGGGCAACTAGGAAACCATAGATCTTTATTTCAAGAAGCCTTCAGATCTCGCCCTTAGCAGAGAGTTACAAATACGCCTGTATGAGCTGCTATTTTATGTTGTTGTCGGGGTATATGAACGAAAGCTTTTGCTGCTGCAAGTGAGCAAAGAAAGTCAAAATAAAAACAGCACTGATGGTATAAAAATTGCTGGCTAAGCAGGGAATTAACAGAATGAAAAGGCACACACACAAGCAAACCTATTGTCACAGTTAAAAAGTTCTGTTGCAGACTAAAGCATCAACAGGTTTAGGATTACTAAAAACACCAAGATTCATTTATAACAGTATACAGAAGACAGAAAGCTCATTTATAAAAACTGCAAACAGCAAACTAAAATTAACAATATCTCACCATGAAAACAATTGAATCTATACACTGATGAAGGCTCCATGGTAGTGACGAGAAACATCCTTGTCTATATACCCCACTGGAGATATGAATGTGCTACCTTACTTTGAACCATATTCACTAAAAAGATGCCAAGCCTTGGCACGCCTTCAACTCAAATTAATTTGGACAGGAGTTGGGGGGGTGCTAAAGTGTAGCACCCTTTAGCGAATATGGGCTTATGTAATTATTACCGAGACTTGCTTATACAAAAGTTTATGTTGGCTTTGAAATCTGGGTGGATAAAAAATAAAATGAACCATTTTAGATTTTTGTAATCCAAGCAAAGGCTTTTCTCTTTGCCTGGTACATTATGAGTGGAGGACGACAATACTCTAAATTGCATTGTTGGCCCCTGTGGAATCAAAGGCGTTTATGAAACCAAGATGTGCTTTGTGATAACCAAGTGGCACATCTCTGCCCTGAGGGAAAATGTAACTGCTGAAAAATAACAGCGTTACTCAGATCTAGACCCTGAAGTAGGTCTTTAACACAAGGATAGGAGAGGAAAAGAATGCTCGTTAATAAAAATAAATAAAAATATATAATCACACTGAACTGTGGCGTTACACCCATCCAGACCCTGGAAAGCACTAGTTTCGGGTCTTTATGTGAGTAACGCCAAGTTTAGCGAGAGTTAGATCCCCGCACTAACCTTTACTGGATATGCAATGTTATGATAACGCCTCATTTGCAGGTCATCGCCAATCGCCATTATTGTTAATGCTGTGCAATTTACAGGAGAAAACATGATGTAATGTTACGCAATGGTCCTTTGAAGATGCATGGTTAGTCTCACGACATTAAGTTAGGTTAACGTCACATTGCGTGACTTAACGGAGCTTTGTGGACCTGGGCCCAAGTAGTGAACCTGTACGGTCAATCCGGGTCCTGAAATAAAGGGCAATATTTGCATGGTTTTACGCCTCTTTGCTGGTTTATACTGCATACATGTGAAGAAGAGATGTATATTAAAATTATTCTTTACATAAAAGGCATTTCGTTTTTAGCTATAGACTTTAACCACTTACTATATCTGATTTTATAGTAGACAAAACTGCTTCCAGTCCAGTGGTTTTAAACTTTTTAAGAACAGTAGAGCCCTCTATAAAAAAATTAAAATGTATTGAGAGATTCTTTATATTTCATGGTCCTACTAATTCTTCCTAAGGGGCCCTTATTAGCTTTGCATCAGTTTGCATTTGATTGTCTTAATTAATGGGTATGTGATTGATATAATTCTGTTCCCCTATTGTAACGTGCTACAGAATATGTTGGCTCTGTATGAATAAAAGTTAATCTCACACAGTTCCTCTTTGGAGCGCCGGCTGAAAACCTGTTCTTTAAAAAAGGGGCAGTTCCTCATACATTAAAAAAAAAAAACCTATTACAGGAAACATACGTAAGGTCTCCGGAGCTGAACCATGTTAATTCCAGCTCCGGGGACCGCTTGGTTCCCAAGATACTTACTGAGGAATGTGTCGCCAGTACAGTTCCCTCTAGGGAAAACAAATGGGTAATGTTCTTAATTGCAAAGTGTGTATATACACAGATTTATCTCTCCACCATCAGCAGCCCTCCCCAATGATCTTCCAGGTACTGCGGTTGCAGGCCCCTCCTCCACATTATCTAATTTAATATTCACTTTGGTCGTTGTCTTGGTCTTATAATCTCTCTCGGACTTCAGTCGAGTACCATCCATATCCAACGACTTGATATATAGGATACACACACACACACACACACACACACACACACACACACACACACACACACACACTCTCTCTCTCTCTCTCTCTCTCTCTTTTAAAGAGTTCGGTAGCTCTTGATATGTTGAAAACCACCTTTATATACAGTCAGACTCAAATCCTGTACTGAAGACAACTGAAAGCAGAACACAGATAAAACATACAGGAATGGAAAGTGTCTTTGAAGAGTTTATAAATCTGATTAGTATCAGAGACCCACAAAATGACAGAGCAGATAGCGGTTCATCACCAATTTATGTCACTTTCAACCACAATGTTATACTTCCTTATGATTAACAAGTACGAATCCCAAGGCGCTCTCACGTACATGCGACTATCCTATCCTTCTTGGGTGGAAAATGAGAGTAATAAAACCATCTCTTCCTTTTTTGTTATTCCGCTGTCACATTTCACTTGACTAAGACGAGGGAAATTACTCTATTACAAGCCTTTTTTGTAGGTGTTGGAATGCATTGCTCTACAATAGTTTGCATGCTACTCGGGTAGTAATGCGAGTCATATAAAACAACAACATACATAATGGGAAGAAGTGCTTTCAGACATAAGTGACATTTAGGAAAAGAATCAGGTTAGATAAACTTCCATAATCTAATAAAATCATATGGGAAGTACAACATACTTTGCCCTGCGCATCAATATATTAATGCAAATGTGTATTAATATAGGATCTGCAGCAGCTAACACATTAATCTTCTGTAGGAGAGTTGCCGAAATTAACTGTAATAGATTTCAGGGACCACACCAAAGTAATTTGTAGAAATGTGCGAAACTTTTCAAAAAGAGTTTAATTCCGCCCCCCCCCCCCCATAAATTACATTTCATGCTAAACACTTCACCAAGCCTCAAAAGGCTAATAAGTTTGCCAAATTAGTAAACTTTCAGCTAAATATCACCAGACAGTGAGCGAAACATCTATAGTCACAGTATTAAGCAAACCTAGCAATTTTAGAACATTTAGTAAATTAATCGAAACTACAATGCTTGACGTGCAGTCTCTGAACCCCGAGATTTTTTTTTCAGGACTCAAGTGGACATTTTTCATGCTTCGCAACCACTTGCGCATCTCTGTTCATTTGGCCCACTGAAAATATAACGGTGTACTTCCAGCTCTGCCATGTGCATTTGATGCGCTACCCTCACTATTGACTCCAAACCACAGCACACCTCGCTGTATTAGCGGTTTTGTCAAAAGATATTTGAAGACATATTGGTCGTCATAATCTGGAAATTATTGGGAGATCTAAAAAAGGTTGTTTCTTCGTGAAGTTCGGAAATGTATTGATTTCAGTCTATACGTTCATTCACAGCAGACAGCCTGGCAGTTCTGTTACTTACTATATCCATTCCCATTTCTGCACTTTGTATACAAACCAAAGTATTTGTATCCTCTAGGTCAGGGGTGCACAAGCTTTTTCCTCTGCGCCCCTCTGCCTGCTCTCCCCCTCCTCACCTTGTATCCTGCATTTCTAATGTCGCGTTGCCACGTCATGTGACCCTGCGGGCGTCATTGACGCAACATTACTATGGCGATGCATCCCAGAAGCCTCTGGAGACAAGGTAAGGGAACTTACAGAGGCCTTGCGCGCTCCCAGCATTTAATTTAAATGCTTTGGGGGGGACGGAAAAGCGTGGGGCCTCTAAGTTCCCTTACCTTGTGTCCAGAGGCTTCTGGGATGCATCGCCATAGTAATGTGGCGTCAAATGAGGCCGCGGGGTCACATGACGTGCACACCCCTGCTCTAGGTCATGTTTTTGTTTTTATTACTTTTTTTCCCGTTAGGTTACCCTATACTTATGTTGTGAAAGTCTGGAGAACCCCAAACCGCTCTAATAGTGTGTCTGAGATCAGATGCATTGTATATTTTTCTGCATTTGATACAATTCTCAAATTACCTGAAAAGGAACCCTTTATGTATGCCCGGGGAACCCAAGGGGGTCTTAGGAACCCTTGTTGAAAAACACTGCTCTAGTTGGCAGGGTTTTTACCCATCTAGATCTGGCCCAGGTTACATACAATTTGTGGTCAGCCAGGCGCTACTAGGCATAGTTTTCTCTAGAACCCATAAACTCCCAAACTACCTATTTAGCAGGCACTGCACCTATTTTTGGGTAATTAACCTATTAAAATACCAGGTATATTTATGGTACCCATATTTGCCTATCATTGTTGAAGCTGTGATCTAGCTGACTGCAGCAGCTTGGAAGATCAATTACTAATTTGATTGATCAGCAAGTTACAGGAAAGATGTCACCACCTTATTTAATGTATTAGTTTTAAAAAATAAAATGTACAAGTGTTATATCGGTAACATGACCGTGGCACTTAATAAATTACACGTATTATGGAGCCCAACAGGGAGGTGCCCACTTGCTTGTAAGCTCCTCCTGTATACCACGTTGACTAAGGAACTAAACTGTACTATTGTCATGTGCTCAATTTTGGAGGGTCTGCCACTTAAAAAAATATATATACAAGACATAGCTGCTCATGTTCTACTCAAGTATGGTCAAGAATGCAAGTGTTCATTGGGAGTTTGAGGGAAAGATGAAATACTAATGGCTGCCCAACTTGCAAGCTTTGCGTCAATCACAACCACAGAAACACTCACGTCTCACAGACTGCACCAAACAATCTCTTTAGAAGTCAAAAAGGATTGTGATAGCAACAGCTTTACCGGTGAATCCAAATAAGCAAGCCACAGTGTGAGTCAAGTCCAACTATTTTTTTTTAGTCTATCAAAACCCCAATAAAAGTTATTTATTCGAGTCACTACTTTTCTTCAAAATAAAAAATAAGGAGTGCTACATAGAAACTGCAACCAACACACTGCCGGATCACATCAACTTGTCTTTCACATCTTTTTCATTAGGCTGTACTCTAAAACGATTACTATACAAAGCTCTTCACTTTGAAAGTGATCTTCTACTTCCCCACAAAGTCCCCAGTTCTCTCAGAGAAAAACAGCACTTTAAACAGGTCTGCAATTGTTGATTTTCTCAATTTCTGTACCCCATGACATACAGGTTTGGAAGAAATATACATGAGTCAGGAGATATATATATATATATATATATCCTATTGTGAGGCTCTGATTCACATATCTTCAATTAAAAAAAAAAAAAGTAGTAAGTCTCAGAAAAAGAGAACAATCACAAAATGAGACGTTTATACATTAGAAAAAAAATATGTGGAAATCACTTCCTGATTAATTTTTGCGGATGTCACAACATTACTCTGCAACAAACCTTTACCCATTTCTCAGCATAGCAAGAGAGCAATACTTAGCGATTTTCCAGGTTGCAGAAATCTGATATGACTTTGCAAACGGTTATCAAGCATTGGCCGTAGAACAGGGGGGGTGGGAGAGGGAACTGTAAAATATATGGTGGAAGCATTGGTGGGGACACCAGTCATTTATGGATGAACTTTCATAAACAAAAAAAACACAAGAAAGTCTGACTGTATAGAACCCACTTTCAAAAATAGAATAAGCAACACCCAAAACATGCTGTGCCGCGGTGTTCCCCGCGCGGGAGAGACTATTCTAAGTCCATTCATTTGAAAAGAACTTTACTCTTCGCCAGTGTCAAAAAGCAGCTTCACAACATATTGGAAAGGGGAGAGCCTACCACTCGCGTCTCAATCAGGATGACAGAACTATAAACAAGCTAAACACTCATATTTCTGGTTTAAAAAAGCGGCAGTGCGTTGTATAGTGATGCTGAGCATCTTCCTGCTCGTCTCCTACATTTCCCTTAGAGAAAATAAACTTGTAAAATCGGGAACATCTGCACAGTTGCACCCACTACTAGCCTCTCCAACCCACACAAGTCCCTCACCACAAGAGGTATTTCCTATTGATGCATGGTGGGTAGTAGACATCTATTTGGGGGCGTGGGGGGGGGGGGTTCAGGTGAACTCATGGATCACAACTTCGCTTCACTCATAAAAGTTAATTCATAAAAATGTGATTTTTGACATTACATTTCTTATTCACATATCACTCACTTGTGTCTAGACAATGGGAGCTCTGATGCTAAAGAAGATGGATATTTGTAACTCGCCAACATTGGGGCCTACAACTTGCAGTATTCCAAATGCTAGGAAGGCAACAAAAGCAAGAAACTATACTTTCTACCACAGGGAGCAACTCATTTTAGTAAAAGGATGTGTTTAACTAAACATTACTGAAAGTTCACACTTTTACTGATATTAAAGCAATGTAGGGCAGAAGGAGCGGCTCAGTGAGTAAAGACACTGACTGATAATGACACAGAGTTTGAGACATGGGGAAATCCTGGTGTCAGCCGCTTGTGAGCTTGGGCAACAAGTCACAATCTCCTTGTGCATCAGGCACCAAAAATATAGATTGTAAGCTCTACGGGGCAGAGACCGTCTGTAAAAATCCTACATACCCTGCACTATACTGTAATTGTTAAGTGCTTTGAGTCCCATTGGGAGAAATTCATAAAACTTTATGTAAATCAACATTTAAAATCCCCATCTAAAAACAAAGCCACATTATCACGTGGAACGGGAATCTAAAAGAAGAGGTGGCAGTCTTTTAAATGGCAGAATTGTCCTAGTTTTCAATATATAAATGTACTGGAAATTGAAAGGAGGAGGAGGGGGGGGGAGGAAAGAGATGTAATTTGTAAAGAAGATGATCCCTTACGAAAATCTAGTTATAAGTCTTAGGCCTCGATCAGGCAGGCTGCTATGTCCACGCGCTGCTACGTCCACGCGCTGCTACGTCCACGCGCTCCCGCAGCCCAGCAATCAAACTGCAGGAGTTGGGTCGCGGCGTTTGGGGGTGTGGCGGGGGGGTGTAACGAACACGTCACAGAGCTGGTTCGCCTTTATTGGCTGAACCAGCTCACGTGACGCGACTGCGGCCCCAAATGTCAATTTGGGTCGTGGCGGCAAAATGTCGCGGCGTCAACGATGTAGTTTGCCGCCACAAGCAGTTTCAAGTGTGACAACTCTCATCCACTAGACAGAGTGACAATTGTGCATGCGCACGTCGCAACGCTGCCTGTTTGAGCGAGGCCTTAGGCTGCGGCCTCGCTAGCGCTGAGCGTGCAATGCGACATGCATGTATATACACATACACACACATACATACATATATACGCAAGTCCCCACTCACGTGGGTTTGCGCGTGCACACACGCGCTTAGGTAAATAAACATTTTATACTTTCCGCTCGCTCAATATTCGGCAATGCCGCCCCCCTCCCCCCGCGCGCAAGCAGACGCAGGACACTCGCCACACATGCTTTGAGCGCCAGCGGGGCCGCAGCCTTACTCTCAGCAAATCCTACCCAGATCTGGTTACTGTAATTTTCTATGTTGATGAAAATACACAGCTTCAGTAGCTTTTAGAAAAGTTTATGCCCATCCGAATACAAACAGCATCATCCGCATCAGACCTCAGGAATACCAACAGCAGCTCAGAATCTCAGGTTTGTTCATTGTGCAACTCTGGGTTGTACATTCTTTTTGATATAGCATCTTAGAAAAAATGCACATATAATAAACAATTGACTTAAAAGTACCAGCAAAGCAGACAACCTGGACAATTATAAAAGGCAATGCTCCATTTTTAAGACAGCACCAAGTTAGAGAAAAAATATATATATTCTGTATAGAGCTGCAAGAAATGTAAAAACAGTTTTTGGATATCAAGTTCAATACAATCAGTACCTGCTAACCAATTCCACCAGATCAACTGTCACATGTATCACTTTGTCTGCATTCCCACTGTCTATCAGTAAGCAACTTTGGTCTCTCCAAGTCTTGCTCTGTTAAACCAGTCTTGGGGGGGGGGAAGTAAGTCATTAAACTATGATTGTGACAACCAGGGCCCATTGCACAGAAAACCCCATTGACTTCAAAAATCTGGAACAGATTATAATCCAGGTAATCAATTAGATGCTCGCAAAACATAACTCCAAAATAGTGGAGATGTGGGGGGGGGGAGGTGTCAGTGTCCCCCCAAGCGATCCCATTATCGTGATGTCAACAGAAAGGGAGAGTCCTCTTCCATCCAGATCACGATCTGCAGTAGAAAAGGCCCAAAAAGGCACTTAAAAACACTTCCAGTGTGCCGAATGATGTACATCCATAGTACAATGAAGATGTTATTGAATAACCCCCAGGGTTCTGGTCGGGGCACTATCATACAAACTACACAATTACGACAATGTGAGTTGAATGAATAACCCCACAATTACGACTTGGCGTCAGCTGGCAGGTATAACTTGAACAAAAACAAAAAAAGTACCCATGAAAGACAACGTAGAATGGTTATTGCTCGGGATTGAAGCAAGTTTTAAAATGTTCCTATTATTACTAGCAGCAAAATTATTACCTGGACACCAGATTTCAATACTTTTAAGAATAGCAGAACCTATTAAGTGTGCTTTATACTTCATAGAACACAAGCTTACCTATTCTAAGGAATGTAAACATACTATAAAATTACCACATTTTCCTTTCTGACATGTTCCCAAATCACAATTGTAAAACCGTGAGATGTATACAGGGGTGGATGATTAAATTGTGTGGGTGGTAAAGAAGCAATTTCACTTTTATCAGTGTATGTATGGTCATTGCTTAAGAGGAAAGCCAAAGAAAAAGCCCACACATGGTTACCCTTTAGTTAGAGGTACAGTCCCCATTAAATGCTGGTCAGACCGCTATGGTTTGGTTTGCCTGCTATACCACCTAAATTAGTCACATACTTAAATTAGTTTGTAGATGGCATGTAGATACATACATATATATACACACACACACACAATACAAATACATTGTGTAAACCCCTCTTGCAAGGCATATGGGATTAGAGTGACTAACTGCTTGGTATTTTGCACAGGTGTGAGTGGGCATTGCAGTGATCAGGCTGACAGTACAGTTAGGGGATGCCAGCTAGTAGTAACTCTGCACAATCTCGCAGATCCTTGGTTATACTGAGAGGAAATGCTGTGTAATGTTATTCTGATCCTATGGTTCGCAGCGGGTCTGCTTTAACCCCGTCAGGGCTGGAAGTACCTTACAACCCACTGAAGATGTTTAACCGGTCAGACTGGAGACGCTGCTTGTCTGCAGCCCCCCTACCGACACAGGTCCACCCACTTACTTTTATGGGCTGCGACCAGCGACTTCCCATCCTTGATCAGCTCTTTAATGAACTTGTTGGTCTTATCCAGCTCCGTTTCGTGAGATTTCAGCCTCTCCCTGAACTGCGGGCTGTCCAAGTAACAATCACTGAATTCCAAAGGAGGTAATCCCATCGTGTGAGGTTTATGTATGCCTTTTAAAAGAATGCAATAAAAATATGCCAACAAAAAGCAATAAAAACTAATAATGCATTAAAATCCAGATCGGAAACTAACACATCCAGCCAGCCGGGAACAGAGATCAGCTGCAGAATAGCATGGCAGTGAAGAGCAGGGGGGATGGTGATAAGGCTGGATTCTAGGGCTGCTCATGCTCAATTCCCACTACCCAGTCGCAAGGTTTGTGCATTCATTGATTGCTGCATTAAAGTTTTCTTTCCCCTGTACAGGGAGGAGCAGTGAGATCAACCAGCTGCACACCAGGGCTGCGATGGCATCCGGCTCCCCGCTCTCTCATTGGAGCGCTTCTGCTTATTTGAATGCGAGTCTCCCTCGCAATGAGAAGGAAATGAGAAGTAGAAGGGGGGCCTCTCAGATAAGGCCCTGTGATCTCATGGCCACAGCCTGCCACCTCCCACTGAGCTCTGCCCAGACACCGCCCACCACCTCCTAATTGGTGTTAAGACAGCTGCCTCTATAACACATGCAGGGCCCACCCACTGTATCCATCCACCCCCAAGTATTGTATTAACCACGCCCAGTAATCACACAATTGTACTCTTCTATCTGCAGCACAATATGTATATGTATCAAGGCAAAAGTGGAACAATTCTGGGGCAGAACCATTGCAAACAACAAATCCCATTGATTTCAATGGGATTTTTTTTATTTGGGATGCATATGGAGTCATGGTTTTGCCCTAGAATTGCACCGATGTTGCCTTGAAACATTTGCCCCGCAGTCTTTTTCATGCATAGATTATTATTATTTTGTATTGTTATGTATTTTGCTTTCATGGGAAAAAAATGACACAGGCTCCTTTCAGTGTTACAAGTGATCTATTAAACTTTTAGATTACTCCTTCACTCAGTGGTTGAAGTGTCTTAAACAAGTAAGGGTTCTAGATTCAGGAGAAGCTATTCTGACCATGTTTCAAAACGTTTATACACTACTAGCTGATATACCCGGCGTTGCCCGTGAGTTAAATTTCCCGCTCCCCCCTCCCCCTATTTCTGTGCTCCCCCTCTTTCTCCGTCCCCCCCCCCCCCCAGAGGGAGGGACAGTGGACAGGAGGGGGGGTGGGGACTGTGGACAGGAGGGGGGGGGGGGACTGTGGACAGGAGGGGGGGGACAGTGGACAGTGGACAGGAGGGGGGACAGTGTCACACACACACACAGTATCACACACACAGTATCACACACACACACACAGTGTCACACACACACACACAAACAGTGAGAGACACACACACACTTACAAACAGTGAGACACACAGTGTCACACACACAAACAGTGAGAGACACACACACACACACACACACAAATAGTGACTTAAACAAGTAAGGGTTCTAGATTCAGGAGAAGCTATTCTGACCATGTTTCAAAACGTTTATACACTATTTTCTAAAGAAAGCACAAAGGGGGAATACAATACTTTATTTTGTCTTAAAATAAAAGGTGGATCCATAAAAATTACTGGTACCCTGTGATTGTAAATTAAAATGTAGGGGTACGTGTTACGCCCTAGTGCCATTGCAGTTCAAAAGCTGGAGATAGGTGCTATGATGCAGCAGTGGATATTCACAGCGGAGTGTAAATAGCCGCTCGGCTATTCGCACTCAATTGGAAATAAAATGGAAAAAAAATGGGGAAAAAATAAACATCCGAGCCAAGAATCGAACCCTGATCCACTCTGTTAATGGGCTGTAGCATTACCAATGCGGGTGCTTTCCCTGGCCTTGCGGTTGCTTGCCCTGCGCGCCGGCCGGGGGTGGGCCAGTGACGTCACGGAGCTGGTTCGCCCTCATTGGGCGAACCGCTCACGTGACCGGCCCTGCGCTCCGGCAAGCGCGTGAATTTAAAAATCTGCTAAGACCTGCGCTTCCGCAAGCGCACGGAAGCATAGGCGAGCCCCTACTAAAGCCGCTCTAATTGCGGCTGTAGAGGCTCAGTGCCAAGCATGAGCGAGCGTCAGCACGCTTCAGCAAGCAAGCGCTTACCGGCCTCGTCCATGTTTCCTGCTTGCGTGCTGATGCGCGCTGAGGCTCAGGGAAAGCGGGTGCTTTCCCTGGCCTTGTGGTTGCTTGCCCTGCACGCCGTCAGGGGGCGGGCCAGTTACGTCACTGAGCTGGTTTGCCCTCATTGGGCGAACCGCTCACGTGACCGGCCCTGCGCTCCGGCAAGCGCTTGATTTTTAAAATTACCTAAGACCTACGCTTCCGCGCGCTTGCGGAAGCGTATGCGAGCCCCTACTGAAGCCGCTCTAATTGCGGCTTTAGGGGCTCAGTGCCAAGCATGAGCGCGCGTCAGCACGCTTCAGCGAGCAAGCAGGTAACATGGCCGAAGCCTAAAGACTTACTGATGCTTTGGTAGTGAATAAAGGTATTGAAGGTAGACAGAACACTCCCCTATTGACATTCCATACACCCTGCATCTGTAATCAGCGCGGCTTTAGGCTGAGTCCCCAGTCACCACTGTGACACGCGCCCGGCGGGGGGGCGGCGCATGCACAGCGCTACACCGCGATCTGCGGTCTGAGGGGAGAGAGAACGTTTGCGACGGGAGCGGGCGTGGCGGTAGGTTTGCGGGGGCGTGGCCATGACGTCCCGCGGCTGGTTCGCCCTCATTGGCTGAACCGCCGGCGGGGGCGTGGCCACGCCTCCGTTGCAAATGCCAATCTCAAATTCCCCTGCCTGCCTGAAAACATGTCGCGCACCGCTGGGGAAAGGTGCCGCGACAAGGTAGGAACTGGGACCGGAGGAACTGGGGGGGCGGGGCTTGATCACACAGGTGTGCGCTGTAGTAGTTAGTGGGACCGCAGCCTTAGGAGCTGCTTCCACATGCGTGCGGAGGCGTGTGGAAATGCAGGCGACAGGCAAGTTTAAATATACATGCTGAGGGGAGCGGAGGAGCGGTCACGTGACAGCAAACATCCAATGGGGATGAGGGACTAGCTCCCTCCCAGGCCGCAGCCTAAGGACTCGGCATGGTGCCTCGGGCCGCGCTCCTGCTCTGCCTCGCTGCAGAAGCTGGTGCTTTTTTGTGGCTTGACATGTGAGGCAGTGAGCGCGCTTTGGGGGCGGGGCGAAGGTGGGGCGGGAGGCGGGGCTAGTCCCTCATCCCCATTGGATGTTTGCTGTCACATGACCGCTCCTCCGCTCCCCTCAGAGCGTATATTTAAACTTGCCTGTCGTCTGCATTTCCACACGCCTCCGCACGCATGCGGAAGCGGCTCCTAAGGCTGCGGCCCCACTAACTACTACAGCGCACGCCTGTGCGATCAAGCCCCGCCCCCCAGTTCCTCCGGTTCCTACCTTGTCGCGCACCTTTTCCCAGCGGTGCGCGACAGGTTTTCAGGCAGGCAAGCAGGGGAATTTGAGATTGGCATTTGCGACGGAGACGTGAATATCCACTGCCCACTAGCTGTTTATCTGAAGGAATATTCACAAACCAATTAGGCCCATATTTACGATGTGGTTTTAAGCAATTAAATATATTCAAGTGCAGGAAAATACCTTATGGCCCGTTCATGTAAACAACAAATATCCTAGAATCACTCCTAGGAAGAAACTGGTGCTACTAAATGAATGCAAGCATGTCCTACATAAAGTCCAGAAATATATTGCACAATCAAAAACGAATAAAACACTCCTCCGTCCACTGTTCCTCTACTAAATGATGTTGTACTGTAAAACACCCCACTTGAACCGTGTCATGTGACTATCTACGGGTAGGGGCTAAAAGTGGTAGGGAGGAAAGAATAGCAGTAATACCGCCGTGTCCCCTAATGAGGAACCACAAGCTAAGTAAACCGCTACCCTCCGCCACTGCCCTCCTACACCCGGTGTCACCCACGGAGCAAGGAATCCTCTCTGCGGAGGTAGGGGAAGGGAGATCAAACACTCACAGTCTTGACTCGCCGGGTCTCCGGTCTGTAATGACGTCGGTGAACTGTGAACCGGAAGAGGAAATCAGCGTGCTCCAGCCCAAGGTATAACGAGCAAAAATAGAAAGTAGTAAGGCGGTTCACTGCTGCCGCTGGGGTATGAATGGATACACACGCAATAAAAATAAAAGGTAATTTATTAGTGCATAATACACAAAAAATCTGCCACAGAGCGAACTCTGACGCGTTTCGTTCCACCAGGAACTTTGTCAAAGAGTATCCAGCACTGTGCCCTGTGATGTATATATAGGGCGCCACTGTCATACGATTGGTTAATAGGCAAATTGACACAGAGCATCAGTAAGTCTTATAGCTCATTGGTAATGCTGCAGCCCATTAACAGAGCGGACCAGGGTTCGATTCTTGACTCGGATGTTTATTTTGTTTCCATTTTATTTCCACTCGAGTGCGAATAGCCATGCGACTATTTACACTCAACTGTGAATATCCACTGCCCACTAGCTGTTTATCTGAAGGAATATTCACAAACCAATTAGGCCCATATTTACGATGTGGTTTTAAGCAATTAAATATATTCAAGTGCAGGAAAATACCTTATGGCCCGTTCATGTAAACAGCTGTAAGGTGTCATCCTGCACCGACAGATTTTTATAGCTAAGCAACTTTGGCTCTTAGGGCCTAGATTCACTAAACTCCATTAAACCAGGGCAAGCACTGTGACGTTACCTAAAATAGGAACGGCTGTTACTGTCCCTAAATTAATGCCTTATTCACTAACGTAATTATATGCAAACAATGGCCATAATTGAGCTCATTAGCTTATGGTTAACGTCACGTTTTTTTGCGGCAATGCTGTGTCATCTTTAATTAACTCTGCTTATTTAAATCTTACCCCCATCTAGACAAATTGGGCTTTTTCTAGAGAGAGGCCAATGAAAGAAAGGACACGTTTACTCTTTCGCACTGTAAGCCTAACGGAACGTAGTGCGTATGGGATGCATAGCATTTAGGCTCCAATGAGCCCATTTGCGTGTCATTTAGCCATTACAAATAACACCATGCATTATACGGCAGAAAAACCTTGTTAACAGCACGTTCATTTCTTAAGTGAATACTGCACTCTGATTAACGTGCACTAACATAGGTTAAAGTCCCATTAAATCGCCTAATGGAGCATGGTGAATTTAGCCCTTAGGGTGTAATTCTGTATACTCCAAAACGGCTGTTCAGACCATCTTCGGCCGAAAATCCCTATTGACGTCAATGGGGGAGGCCCGAACAGCAGCGTCGTAATCAGAATTAACCGATTCATGTCTGAACTGGAGCCAAAGCACTTACCTCTGATAGGATTTGGAACCCTTAAAAACAATACTATGGGCATTTCAAAGGTCCAGCAACTGCTATAATTTATTGGAGAAAAACCACAGTATTGATACTCCAGAAATTATATTATATAACAATACACATTTAATGAATACACAGCAAGTGTTATGCCATAAAAAAAGAAAAGAACCACATTGTTTGTCCTAAAAAAAGAGCGAAAGGACACATCAGCCCAAAAAAATGTGCTGTTAAAAAAGTTTGGCATTTTAAGGAACGTCTAAAACGTTTTTAGCATCTGTTAGTAAAAGTGCTTTCAAATACCCTAAAGGGTCTGTTTACTAAACTCTCTCAGCCAAAAAAGGGAGGCAAAACCAGAGCAAAAATTAGCACCATATCTACCTAAGAATATGAATCCCATTAAAAGCCGTTGTAGTTTTCCCTTTAATAAATAGTCTTTTGCACTTTTTTGCCCAGTTTTGCAGCTAAGAGACTTTGATAAATAATCCTCTAAGGCAGCAGTGCGCAAACTAGGGGGCGCGCAAGATTATTGAGAGCAGATTATTGAGGCAGGCGGGCGGGCGGCCGGGAGGGTGTGCGGGAGGGTGCGCGGGCAGACAACAATGGCGCGGGTGCATGGGCGGGTGCACGGGTGGGTTCGCGCACGCGCGGACAACATGCTCTGCGGGGGCTGCAGAGGTACGGCGGCTGCTAATGGTTCCGAAGTGGCCAGGAGGAGCACGCCCCAGCGCTTTGACATCACCTCCTGGTGTCTGCCCTGTTAAGCGCTCTGGACCTGCTCTCCTCTGCTGGCTGCTACCCGATTCCTGGCACAGCTGACAGGTAGGCTGCACTGTCAGTGATTCTATAAATGTAATAAAAGAATTAACAGAAAGTCAAATCACAACAACATTAAAAACATAAATAAATAATACATTACGTCTCGGCCAGGGTGGTGCTGAGCGGGCGTGCTCACGCTGGCTGCGATGAACCACATTGTGGCAATGTGTGTGGCCAGCGTGAGCGAGCGCCTGCGCCTGGTCGGCGCTTAGCTGCTTGCAGAGCAAGTAAATTTGATTTTGCTGCCCGCAAGCGCGTCACGTGAGCGGTTCGCCCAATGAGGGCGAACCATCTCCGTGACATCGTGGCTGCACCCAAGACGAGCGCGCAGCTAGTCGGTCATGAATCGGCCAGACAGGGAGCGGTGCGCACTCACGTGACGCGCTTGCGAGCAGCAAAATGACATTTGCTTGCTCTGCAAGCAGCTAAGCGCAGAGTAGGCACAGGCGCTCGCTCACGCTGGCCACACACATTGCCGCAATGTGTTTCACCGCGGCCAGCGTGAGCACGACCACCCGCTCAGCGCCACCCTGGCCGAGGCCTAATACAGATAGGTAGTAATGGATGACACCGGGGAAAGTAAATGGGAGAAGGAAAAAAGGGAGGGGAAGGAAAAAAAAGGGGGGAGAGGGAAGGGAGGTAGCAAAGAAGTGGATAAATGCACCCCCCCCCCCCCAATTATGGTCCCTGAGCGGCCACGTGTGAACGTTGGTGCCGCGCGCAATCCTACAGCACTAGTGATTTGTAAACTTGGCTGCAGGAGATTGTAGACGCGTGGCGGATGCGTCACAAATCTGGTTCGCCCTCATTGGCTGAACCAGTTCATGTGCGCTGACATTACACGGCAAATGCCTGAAAATAAAAAAATTGTTGTATTTTCAAAACGCTGCCATGTCAACAAGCCTCTCCAACTGTAGGCACGCTGGCACGGGGGTAGCTAAAATGAGCCGGGCAGGGGGGGCCCAAGAAATTTCATGGATGAAAAGGGGGGCTCGGCATAAAAAGTTTGCTAACCCCTGCTCTAAGGGCCACATGTAAGTAGTGCTAAGCACCACTTAGTAAATATGGGTGTACATTTTGGGGGGAGTTTTGTGATCTACTCCAGTAATTTAACTGGCTGGATTAAGGGCTCATGTTATGGTAAAAAGAATAAAAATAATGTCTTTAGTTTGTAAGTAGTCATCAAAGCAGATGGACAACCTCTCGTGGTTTTCAACTGCAAAGCATGTCCTTCCATTGTTACTTATGTAGCCTAGCCTCCGGCCGCTACTTATTTCCCTGGGCCCTACCAGTGTAAGCCCTGTTAGGTACAGGCAGTGGGTGGGTTAATTCCTTCATAAGGCCTTGTTTGCTATTGCAGCCTTAGATGCAGTAGCTGTATCTAAGGGCGGACCTAGCAACAGCTAGTGTGTCAGCCTGGGGGAGGTACTGTCTGGGTGTCTTGCTGGATGTGATGACCTGTCAGTATCAGACCTGCTCTGTTATGGGGCAGGGTTACAAGCCCAACCCAGGGTATAAATACTGTCTCTCTCCCAAAAGTGGGTGTGTAGAGTGAGCAACAACGTCCCTGTGTCCCATAAGGGGGCATCAGGAGGAGCACCATACAGGAGGAAGCTTGGATGGACCTCCTGTTAAGGACTCAGCCCTCCTGTTACCTCACAGGTATGCACCATTCTACACCAAAAACACTAGTAGCAGACAAAATCTCACTTATGGTGGGAGTAAAGGGGCTACACATAATAATAACAACTTTATTTATATAGCGCTTTTCTCCCAATAGGACTCAAAGCACTTCAAAGTTATAAAAAGGAAACATTT
Source organism: Ascaphus truei (assembly GCF_040206685.1). Lineage (NCBI taxonomy): Eukaryota > Metazoa > Chordata > Amphibia > Anura > Ascaphidae > Ascaphus > Ascaphus truei. The sequence goes on from NC_134487.1 coordinate 153,616,204, forward strand.
GTCATTTCCTCTAGGGCAGTGGTTTTCACCCTTTTTTTTTGTTAAAGACCCTAGAATTAAATTCCCCCATTATTCTCTCTCCCTCTCCCCCCTTCACTGTTTCTCTCTTTCCCCCTTAGGCTAGGTCCCATGTGGCCACGACTGCACACGCGCCGCACACAAGGCACAGCCCTCTATGGAGCAGGCCCCAGTCGGTGTGCGTGCGCAACCGCCCTGACCAAAAGACAAGATTTTTGTCTTTTGGCGCGGCGGCCGAACATTAGACACATCACGATAGTGGTTCAGCCAATGAGGGCAAACCAGCTGCGTGACATCATGGACACGCCCCCACCACATCCTCCCTCTCCCCCCCCATCGGATCTCCTGCTCTTCACTGCAAGCGCAGAAACGGGTGCACGCGCTGCCAGTCACTCTGGCGCGCATGCAGCTGTGACCACTGGGGCCGTAGCCTAACACTCCCTCTTTCTCTTTCCCCTCTCTCCCCCATTAGGCTCCTCTTTCTTCCACCTTACACTACCTCCCTCTGTCCCTCCTTACACTCCCTCCCTCTCTCTTCCCCTTTACACTTCCTCACTCGTCTCCCCTTACACTCTCCCACCTCTGTCTTCATCCCTTTCACTCTCCCCCTCAACTTCTCCCCCTCTCTCTCTTCTCCCCTTACACTGTCCCCCCTTCTCTCTCGTTTCTTTCCTTACACTCTCACCCTCTCTCTTCCCCCTTAAACTCTCCTACTCTCTCTTCTACCCTTGCACTCTCCCCCTCTCCTTTCCCCCCTTGCACTCTCTGCCCTTTCTTACACACACACACACACACACACACACACACACACACACACACACACACACACACACACACACAATCTCTCACCTTGGGGCGAGGAGCGTGCCAGTCCGCAGCTCCCTCCTCCTGTCGGACGGAAGCTGAACGCCACTTCCGGCACCGACAGAGGAAGAGGAAGGAAAGCAGTGACTGGGCTGCTGCTGCAGAGCCGCTGGGTCAGTGCTGCGTGCGGTGCCGCCGTGCCGAGCCTGGGACAGTTGCGACAAGTGTCCCAGCTCTCCCACCTGGCGGCCGCGGAACCCCTGAGGGTTCCTCAAGACCTTCCCAGGCATTTAATTAATGAGCCACAACCTGTCTGGCATTTAATTACTGCAGCACCGTCCCATCCTGTATTGTATCTTTCCTAGTTTGGTCTCTTTAAAAACCTTAAATGTGTAACGGTTTTTGTACCCCAATAAGTGAGGCTACAGGGGCTGTCACTAATCGCCCTGAGATCCTGAGCACCTTTTCAGGGATAGTACCCCAGTAATTGCAGGCAATTATAAGAAAATAAAAGTTTATTAACTGCTAAAGGGCCGTATATGGCGTTACACTTTGTAGCAACTAAAAGGTAGTTGGCAGCCGGCCCAGAACTTGGTGGTTAAGGAAATGGTAATCTGCCCAGCAACCCTTAACACACCCAATAAAGATCTTATACTTCTATTAAACAAATAAGCATAAACATAAGCGCTGGTACTGTTCCCGAAAAAATTTAAACTAATGGACACTTATTCATCTACCTTTTTTTTTTTTTATACTACATCCATATTGCCCAATATTAGAGAACTAAAGGATAATTTCCCAATGGCGGACACGTAATAATACTCATATTTTACATCATTGTTGCTCCATAATAGAGAACTAAAGAATTATTTCACAATAAAATGTGATTTGTATAAAAGAAAGTGCAAAATAATTTTGGAGTTAAGGTACTTGAGGTATAAGAGGGAACATTACTGCAACATCGCATTTGAAAAGCTATAATGAAGCTGAAAGCAGGTATGAAAGTTTGAAACTTTACTTTCATTCAAACATGTGTAACATGTTTCCCCCCCCCCCATCCTCTGGGAGATCTCAATATTACACAGTGTGTTGTGCCGATTACCTGTTGGTTCCCAGAATACTGTGTGTCCGCCGATGGTAGTGGGGATGAACAGGACAAGTTTTTGGGGTTCTTTCTCACTTCTTTACTCGGTGCAGCGCCTCCATTCCCCGCAGGCCCCAGCAGAAATGGATGCAGAACCTCCAGGAAAACTCTCTGTGATTCTCCCCCTGAATAACTGCACTCTCAGGCAAGAGTATATAAAACAGGAACGGCTTTATTCTTCAAACTCAGAATACAGCATACAACAGGATGGTCCCTGGACTCAACTCAGGAGGCTTGAGGCCCCAAGGGTCTATCCTCAGCTCTTCCCTTATTCGCTAGCAGAATAAGGGGTAGTAGTCCCACACACCTAAGAGGAGAAAGAAGAGGGCCAGAGCCCTGGCTCCACGCTTCCAACTCAGAGGACCACTCTCTATGGCTCCCAGAACTCACAAAATTTAGATTGTGCAGCACTTATGTACCCAGGAGGAGGGTCTTAGGCCTGAGCCCCTGATAGGGCAGAACACAGGCCTAGTCGCCCCCCCCCCCACCTGTCACTCAAGGAAGCTGCTTACTGCAGGGGAAACCCTGGATTAAGCATAACACTGCCTGCACTGGTACCTGGGTTTACGTGTTAGGCAGGGCAGATTAGTAGCCAAGAGAATACATAGCTACACATGTGAATAACCAAAGTGTGAAAAATCTCAATTTGATGCTCCTTGTAGTTTAGTTTTCATATTTATCTATGTGCTTTTAATATGTCCATTTTATCTTGGAAATGTATGAGTTTATTCATTGTAATTTTGGGTTTACTTCTGTAGTCCTTTTTGTGGTCGACTCAGTGAGCTCTCTCAATTATTAGAGGTTATATTCAGGCAGCACCAACAACCTTGATAGCTCCACTGCTGCAACATCTATTGATTGCTTGCTGGTTTGCTGTTCTTTTAGTACTCAAATAAGCTTGAGATTGTTTCTTCTTCTTCCACCTCAATGTGAAAGTCTGGCAGGCTGGAAGTCTCTCTGAATGTCCAAATTCTTTCTAACAGTTGTTGCAAACAATAGCTTCCTTGGCGCTGGTCCTCAATTTTAAGTGCACAATGCAATATATAAAAAGAAGGTAATAAAAACAGTGTATAATCTCAAACAGTGATGTAATAAATTATCTTCAATATTCATTCATTGCAAAACAGTGCTTCTATATCCAAGCGTTGACCATAACTAAGCCCCTGTGTATATGAAGATGATGTGATACAGCAAACAGTGGTCAATCACACATATCTGAAGTGCCCACAATTAGTTAAACACAAGGATGTAGGTTCATCCGTCTCCTCCTGAAATCATGCAGTGGGAAGATGAGAGGAGAGAGACACCCAAGCACTCGCATTAATACTTGTATGTTGTCACATAAGGTATCACTTTTTGGGATACTTCACAAATCATGTTGTAAGTTTATCCATAATACAGAAGATGAGAGAGAATATAGTACAGCGTAATACTGTATAATTTTTTTTTAATAAAAAACATAAAAGACAGACACTCAGAATCTCACTCAGGATTCCCTGGTCCTGTGCCCTTGTACACATATGAGGCTGATAGTCCCACAGCGTTCTAGGCTAGGAGTCCCTCCAGTCCTGCATGGCGTCTGCGCTCTTCCAGAATCTGGTATGGTAGTTGCTTCCTGGTTTGCGTCCTGGGTCCCCCGCCTTTACGTGATGTCACAAAGTGTTCAGCAGCTGATCGTCGGAATCGCCTCCGTTGAATCCCCAGATAGCCCGTAGTCTCATCCACATATAGCCCATACTCCCCCCCCTAATCGCAGATCAGATCCCCTAAGGTGTTCTGGGATCTGGCTATATGTCTCTGTGTGGTGCATACCTGCTGGCAACAGGAGGGCCTGAGTCTTCCACGATGACATGGGGGACAACAGGAACAGGTTACTGGGGTGAATGCCTTCGTCCTTGTTCAATGGTGCAGCGCCTCCATCTGTAGTAAGCCCCAGGGATGTGGGGTGGAATCCCTACCACAGAAATCTCCCTCCCAGGGATAGAGAGATTCCAGTCTCACACAAGGTTCTCTTTAAAACCAGCAGACACTTTATTCTCTTAGCAGCAGCAGCAGACCGGTACAGTGATGCACAGTCCACTAACTGTTCTCCCTTGTGATGATCCCTGCTGCCACTCTGGACCAAAGGGCATCCAGAGTGGGGCTAGCAGTTCCCTCACCCCCTAAGCAGGGTGAGAGGTATTTGGTCCACCTCACTAACTATAGCTATATCAGCTCTACTCAGGAGCTGATCACTCCTCTCCTCACTAACACACTATCACTAAACTGTCAGACTGACAGAGCTCACCTAAATAGGAAATGCATTGCTCTTTTATGATCTCAGCAGGCACTGCCCCTGTGTCTCTTGATTGGACACAGGATCAGGTGACCTACTTCCACCACTCAGGGCAAGTGCTTGAAGTGGGGGAAACCCATGATAACTCCTGGCAACCTGCCCGTATCAGGGATTATACCAGGAGGAGGATAGAACTATAGCCCCATTTCTTACCAGGGCTACACTCTCCCTCAGGTGGAATCCAATGGTCCCCACTTGGACCTAATTTGCTGGACCATCCTGCAGGTGAACAATCTTTGAACATACAAAATATAGTTAATCAATATTGTGTACACTAGACGGTAACACCCATGATGGCGACATAACACAGTGGGAGACTCCCAACATGGAGAACCCTAACTCAATAGTAATGACGGGATCAGGCTTCTTCACTTCCCGCCCGTTGTGATCCACAATTTTAACAAAGAAAGGTTGTACAGGCCCATTCTCCGGTCTGTACAGAATGTTATGCATAAATATGTTCCTGCCTGTACTCCAAGATTTCATTACAGAACATATTTTGTCTTCCCTTATGTAGGCAGTGCTACCAAACTTAATTCTTAAGTGCTCAAGAACTGCATCTCTGAGCCAGGTATCTCTCTGGTCCTCGATCTCCTGCATAATTGGCTCTGGCACGTATAGAAACTCATATCCATGAGATTGCCGGTATCTCGCCGCTATGGCTCTATCTGCTCTACTTAACTTAGTAAGTTTCCGGTTCCCAGCCTTTCCTGGGAGTACCCAGAACTGTGGCTCATCAGGCGCAATATCATCATACACAATAGATGAGCCTTTGGGGGTGATTACCTTTTGCATAATTTTTCTCCACCTGTTATCTAACTCATCGGCAACCTCCTGTGGAGAATAGGTGCCTGCATCCCACCAGTGATCTACAATATCTTTCTTTATTAACATAAATCTGGTGCGGTCCATCCCCTCATGATACCCTGTAAATAACGGTGCCCACCATTTATCTCGGTGCTCATATGAGGATGACACACTCATACCTTCCTCAGACTCTGCTCTGGAGAATACACCAGATGTCGCTGCCTCTGTAGAGTGCGAGCCTTTACGCCTCCCTCTAAGGACATTCTTATAGACCGTGGGGTGCATCTTAGGTGGTTTGGGACTTACGGGACCTGCTTTTGCAGTAGACTGGGACCCTCGGGCCTTACCTCTAGGAACAGGATTAAACACAGTGGGGTTAGGTACATGTACAACACTTGACAATGGTATCTCCCCATCAGAACCCTCATCACTTGTCACCCAATTCCGCCAATCAGTTGAAAACTTGGGGGTCTTATCCAGCTTACTCCCACTAGGACCCGGTGGCACGAAACGTGACAGGGCAGGGGCAATGGCGCTAGGGGCGGTGACCATAGGATCGCCATAGTCCATTACAGTGTCTCTGAGTCGGGTGATGCCACGACCGGTAGGTACTTTCTTACTGTCTCTTGCGGCAGCGCTTCGTGCTGCCCGCATGGCTACTTGGGCCTTAAACTCCTCGAACGCATGTTCCAGCCCAGCCCTCTTTATGGAAGCAATGAAAGCTTCCGGGCCTCAGCGCCAGTCTGACCCGAAAGTGACGTCATCGCTGGTCATCGCGGAATCTCCATCCGCTCCTGGGTCCTGCACCGGAAGTGCGTAGAGGACCGGAAGGGGCGGTGGTGGATCATCAGGGTCGCGGACGGGCAGGTAGGCCTCAAGCCCTTCTCTCTAGACAGGTTCCTCCTTCACCTGGCGGGAATAAGGGGGTGGTGGTGTCCTCTTACCACTCCGCTGTCTGGTGATGCTCGTTGGTTCCGCTGGAGCCGTCTCGGTTCCCATCCCCACCGCACTGGGAGTCGCCATGGCTGTGGGACTTCTACGCGGTTCAGGCCGCACCAGCGCTCGCCGTCGGGGGGTCTCCGGGCTCGTCTGCCCATCTTAGGGGTAAGTGGAACTTCTTCTTTACAGCTCTGGTGGAAACAAGAGGAGGGGCACTCTCTTTCTTTGGGTGACGTGGCTTCGTCCGACGGCCAGTCACTGCACAAGTGGGTGTGGCTTCGACTTTCGCGCTGCTCCCTTCTCTTAGCTGTGGATCTGCGTTTGGCGCCAAACCCCTGCACATCTCTCACAACATTTCTCTTGCAGCCTGCTTGCACGCAGCACGTGCGCGATCTAGGCTTGGCGGGAGTCGCCATTTTGGATCGGCTGCAATACGCGTTGCAGTGAATGACATAGCTGTCGCCATTTTAACCTCCTCCATGCCCCGCAGAGCACATGTATCCCTAGCCGCCATCTTTAGTGAGCCATCTAAGCCCACGATAGCGCTACTCTCAGTGTCTATGGTGTAACTCGTTCCTAGACACTTACTACCCTTAATGGTGCTCTAACCAATGAATATAACGCATGGCATACCCCAGGCTAGGCAGAACTCTCTCCTTATACACCGCACTCGCTGACGGTTCATTACAAGCACTCTGTGGTGTGTTTTCTGGATACTGGCTAGTGTACTCGGCATTCCTAAGTACTTGGCGTCAACCTACTTTTGGCCACTCATAGTGCAGACCCTATGCTGAAGTCCTTGACCTTGTTAACAGGCTACCCCCACAGGAATCCTAGACTATCTGCCTCAAGGCGACTAGAACAGCTATAGCCACTTTATCCAAATTTACATCACCCTCCTAGGGCACCTAGGGTGTACTGTGCGAGAGGACTGTAACCCTCTGGACTGTCTCCCCTCCAAAAATCCTGAGCAACAGCACTAAGATCAGGACTGGTTCATTCGTGTGAGGATATTCAGTCCCACTAATTTTTTTTTCTATTGTTTATATTAAAAGATTCAGACTCACCCCTGCATATGTGGGGGGGGGGGTAAGGAGTTATTAATCCATATTCTGTATAGCCCTGGCTGGTCCTGGCTGTCTTTCTGCCTCCCTGTCATGTGAGCCCTAGTAGCTACAGGCGGGGACAGGCTATCCTGTGGGTTTAACCCTCATGCTGCCTCTCTGAGTGACAGGGGTAGAGGTGAACTGGAGTCTGTGTGCAGCCAATCGTGATGTAGACCCTGTGCCCTTCCCCTCTGAGCCTTAGGGAGTAAGTGTCCAAATTATAATCAGTTCAGCTCAGCCCCTCCTGGGGTTGAGACATGCCTTCAGCTCCTCCTGGAGCTGAGTGAAGCCAAGATCTGTGCAGAGCACAAGGCCTCAATATTGCCAGAGGGCCAGCACCATCCAGAGGTCTGGGACCCATTCTAAACCATTATACATATGCTGTAATACCAACTGCATTGGCTGCTTCAATAAATAATCCTTTTTATATACTCCTGCCTAAGTGACAGTCTATTGGGTAGGAGTATGAGAGAAGTCTGTCGTGTGGGGACTGTCTCCAGTAACACTGGATCCTATTTCGACTGGAGACGCTGATGACACCAAGATAAGAACATGTGGATCACCAAAAGCCTGATGACAAAACTATTGATCAAAAGACAATCAACAAAAAGAGACCCCTTTGGTTGCACTCAGCCAACCATATAGTAATAGTAATACCTTAATAGTAGAGTAATAATTGATGCCACTCCACCACAGAATGTCCATAAAAACAAAACAATAAAAATGTATTTATCCTTAAACACTTCTAAGTGCTCATCTATATACACAGTGAGATAAAATACCCCAGTATTGAAATAAATAAACGGGAGTAAAGAGACTATGGTATAACAGACACAGAAACTAAAATAGTGTATTGTACTGCTAGTCTCTAAAAACCTGAACTGACTCAAAGGAAATGATGTGTTATTGTGAAAACACTTATAGCTCTATAGCTCATTGTTGTGTGTACTGACACTAAATAGCTGAGTAGCAGTAGAACACAGCAGTGATAGCACACCAGCAAACATTAAGCATATGTATTTAATCAACCATGCGTATTAGAGGAAAGATGTAACCTTATAACAATGGCAGAGACAGTAGAACATTATATGTCCAATTCTACCTTATAAAGTGTAACATCATACCACATAGGACTCAAATAGAAACACTATTACAATGTCTCAATACTAAGTTGCACTCTATACTCAAATCACTACATCCTCACTTGGATAGCGAATAGTGTGCGCAGGCAGGGTAAGAATTCACAGTGTCCCAACCTAATACATATAGTTAATATGCTTTTAGCCTCATGGGTCTCTCGCAAGACCACATGTAAAAGGTGCAAAAGCCTGTCCTGTTTCCCCTTACCATCGTCTACGCTCAACTCTCCTGGACACCACACAGACCTGTAGCCAGAGCAAGATCTCCCGGGGGGAGGAGGGCAGGTGGGGGGGGGGGGGAGTATGGGGGGGAGAGAAGCAGTGCTACAGATAAATGTTAGAATTTACACCTGAGGAAATTGGCAAGGAATATGTGCAGGACTGTAAATGTTAGCATGTAAGTGCATGTGAAAGGTGCAGGCCTGGGGAAAGCAAGAAATACCATGCAGAGGTAAGCCGAAAGATGAAACCTACTTCATCTAAACACTATTGTTGATCTGCCAATCTATTTTGAAGGGGAAGAATAAATAAATACAAGTATATGTGGATGGATGTATATTTTATTTTTTTATAAAATGTTTTACCAGGAAGTAATACATTGAGAGTTACCTCCTGTTTTCAAGTATGTCCTGGGCATAGAGTTAAGATGACAAATAATACATGGTTACAATACATAGTTACATAAGTGAACAGGGAATACATTATATACAAGACATAGTGTGCACAGTTAGAGATAATATATATTATAGGCGAATGTAACAGTTACAGGCATGATTAAAATGTCAGACCGCTTTAGTTTTGAAAGAACTTAGACTCCGATAGATTGTTCCAGTTTTGGGGTGCACGGTAAGAGAAGGAGGAACGTCCGGATACTTTGCTGAAACTTGGGACCATGAACAGTCTTTTGGAGTCAGATCTCAGATGATAAGTGCTCATGTGGTAGGGGTGAGGAGCTTGTTCAGATAGACGTTTAGCTTGCCCAGAAAGTATTTGAAGGCAAGACAGGAGAGATGAACTTGTATATACAGGTGTGTATATATCCAAAGATGTATTAAACTGCCTCCTTTAAGACTGGACATCTTACAGATAAATGGATAAATTCCTCCTGCAAACACCTTTAGAGATGAAAAAAGGTACATTTAAATCCAGCAAACCTGAAAAACACAAAAAAAACTATTGAACATGGCAGCTGAAAATGCAAGCATTAGCTCATCTGAATCTGGTGTTCAGCTTGAATCCATGCCAGAGGGAAACCTCATCAAAATCATCAGGGAAGCTAGCAATCAGATTGACCAGAAATGAGAGAAAATACAAAACTCTATTGAAGATGTCAAAGTACAACTGTCTCAACAGAGCGGAAGAATCTCGCAGGCTGAGCAAAGAATTTCAAACAATGAACATGACATCGCAGACCTAAAATCACTTGTGCGGGATCTTGCTCAGTCCATGTAACGGTCGTGCTCGCCACAACCAGGACCGGACCGCTGGGACTGAGATGGAGATAGATAAACACCGACCTTTGAACATGAAGCTGGTTCCGGATTGCAGGTTCCATCGTCGTGGATAGCCGGGTCGGGGTTGGAGAAGGCAGGGTAACGGTATCCAGGCTGGGGTCAAGGCAGGTGGCATAGGAGCGTAGGTCGAGGTCATAGGCTAAGATCAAGGCAGACGGCACAGGAGGATGGTCGAGGTCACAGGCTGGGGTCGGCATCAGCAAGGCTTCAGTGAAGAGCTTCAGCGTAGGTGCTTCAGCGAAAAGCTTCAACATAGGCGCTGCAGTGCAAAGGAAGGTCTCTGGGACAGGACTCCTACAGTGCAGGGGATCCATCGCAGGTGCTCCAGCACAGGAGGTCCTCGGGAACTGGGAGGGCTTCAGCGTAGACGCTTCAGCGTAGATGATGCGGCATAATGCAAAGTTCACCAACTACACGGATAAGGAGAAAGTCCTACGCCACTACAGGAAAAACGGGTGTAACCATGCCTAGTTTTGGCTACCAGTCTGCCCTCCCTGACATGCAAGCCTTGGTAACAGTGCAGGCAATGTCAGGACCAATCCAGGGATTTTCCCCACAGTAAGCAGCTCTCTTGAGTGACACTGGAGGAGGTGGGACAAGGCCTGTGTTCTACCCAATCCTAGGCTCAGACCTTGTACCTGCCTCCTTTGTACTTTAGTCAGTGTCTCTTCCCCTGAAAGAGACAGGTAGTCACGCAGAGGTGTGCTGGGATCTGACACCTACAGCTCCCCCCCTCCATTGGGGAGTGAGGAGTGCTACCTTTCCCCTGACTCTATTACGGAGTCAGAGAAGAACAAAGACTGCCCCGGGTGCCCTTGGCCTCGGGTGGATGTCCAGGGACCATCCGGAGGGTGAAGCCCAGAAATATATTCTGTATCCAGTGTATGCTGCGCAGTTTCAATAAAGTGTTCCTGTGTTCAATTATACTCCTGCCTTGGTGTGCAATCTATCTGGGCGAGTTGAAGTAAGTTCTCCTGCAAGGATTGTCTCCACATCCCTGGAGCCTGCAGCAGATGGAGGCGCTATACCAATAAAGACCAGTAATGCACCCCAGAAGCCTGTCCAGAGGTCCCCACTACCACCGGCGGACAACTCTGCATCCTGTGAACCAGCAGGTAGTCAGCAGTATACACCATTTAAAGGCAGAATCTCCCAGAGGGTGGGGGAAACACAGTTTCACGGGCAATTGCAAATACAGGACACCCAGTTTACATTTTACAAGATTTCTCTGCTGAGCTTTCTAAAAAGATGAAGCAAAATATGTTCAGAGTTGTTTAAGCAAGGTCGTAAATGTACCCAGGCCTATCCAGCGAAGTTAAAGCTTTTGCCCCAGTAAGTGGTGGAAATATTTCACACTCCCAAAGAGGCAGAAGTTTTCCTGAGTAGGACAAGAACGGAGACTATGGGAAAACCCCCATGACTCTAGAAATGTCTGTCAGGGGAGGATGGTCCAGTAGGAGAGACCGCGATCTCCGAGCTGAACTATTATATATACTTGGCCGTGATGTCTACACCTCCAGAGGATCTACATGACATTCCGGTACCTACTTCTTCTCCCAGCAAGGAGGCGGCAACAGCACTGTTTTCTCCAGGCGCAGAGGGCAGCGCAGAAGAGGGTCCAGTGCTGCTTAATTTATCAGAGGTTCCTGTCATTCTGGTTCCTGTGGTACCTGTTTCTCTGAGGAGGGTAGCTGTGCAGAAGTTCCAGTAACTCTTGTTTTGCTGGATATGCCGGTGGAGGTCTTAGAAGAGACTGCTCCGCTGTCGGCATCTCCTGTTGCGGAGGCAGCTGAGCATGCTGTCTCTGTGATGTTATCTTCATTTGCAGAAGCCTGCGAGGAAGATGCTTTCGTGAAGCTTGTGGATCGTCCAGGTCTAAAGGAGGGGGAAAGCCACTGACTGTGCGATCTGGGACAGGCTCAATAGCTACAGTGCTCCCTGGCTGAATGGCCGCCGACAGGAGGGGACAGAAGGTACATGTAGTCCGGAAGCTGCCGGCAGCCGAGCCTGGCCGAAGGTCGCAGTGCCGGCTGGGCCCCTCGCAGACATTACCAGGCCTGACCATCCACAAGGCAAGTGTGTATATATATCATTTTTTTCCTTCTTTTTTTTCTTTTTAATGTAGTGGGGGGAGTAGGGTATTTAATAGGTAGTGAGGGGATCGGGGGTCTTTAATAGGGAGTGGGGGTCTTTTTAATATGTATTGTTTAATTGTTATATGCATTGAGGTTTTTTTTAATATGTATTGGGAAATTTTTATATGTATTTCGGTGAGTTTTATATGTATTGTTTTTTTTTATATGTATTGGGAGGTTTTTTTATATGTACTTATAAAAAAACAATGAGTACATATAAAAAAAACTCCCAATACATATATATAAAAAAAACAATACATACATAACCCACCCAAATACATATACCCCCCCAATACATGTATCAATGTAATCCATGAAAATTTACAAAGAGGTTTTATTTGTAAATCTTCTCCAGCCGGTGCAGGTCTCTTCTTTGTGAAGAAAAAGGATGGATCTCTACGACCCTGTATTGACAACAGAGGTCTCAACAACATCACCATTAAAAACCGCTATCCTTTACCATTGATTCCAGAACTCTTCGATCGCCTCCAAGGAGCCAACATCTTTACTAAATTGGATCTTGGTGGGGCCTACAGTTTGGTAATGATTCGCCAAGGCGACGAATGGAAAACGGTTTTCAATACCCGTGCCGGCCACTATGAATACCTGGTCATGCCCTTCGGTCTCCGTAATGCCCGTGCCGTCTTCCTAGACTTTGAGCAGATCTCTGAAAATCTCGTTCACAATCAATTTGTGGTCATTTATCTGGACAACATAATGATTTTCTAAATCCTCACAGGAACTGTCAGCCATGTTAAACAGGAACTTCTACACCTACGGGAAAACCATTTGTTTGCCAAGCTGGAAAAATGTCACTTCCACAGCCTTCCTGGGTTATATCATTTCTAACACGGCCCTCACCATGGATCCAGCTAAGGTAAAGGCGGTTCTGGATTGGCCTCGTCTCACTACCCTCAAGGCTGTACAACACTTCCTGGGTTTTGCGAATTATTACCGCAGGTTTATTCAAAATTTCTCCTCAGCAGTAGCCCCCATCACAACTTTAACTAAGAAAGGTGCGGACCCCGCCTCATGGTCGCCGGCAGTTAATCAAGCTTTTGATCACCTGAAGACCGCCTCTGTTTCTGCACCAATCCTTATCGATCCGGACCCCAAGCTACCGTTCACCTTGGAGGTAGATACGTCGGAGCCGGTGCTATTCTCTCTAAGAGGATGAATCCTCAAGCCAGACTCCATCCCTCTGCCTTTTTTTCCCCCCAAGCGGAACAAAATTATGATGTCGGTAACCGGGAACTCCTTGCAATCAAATTAGCTCTGGAGGAATGGAGACATCTGTTGGAGGGTACGGAGAACCCTATCACTATTCTCACCGACCACAAGAATTTGCTCTACATCGAGTGTGCTCGACACTTACGGGCCTGTCAAGCCAGATGGTCACTTTTCTTTTCACGATTCAATTTTATCTCTTTTCTTCCGGGTTCTAAAAATACCAAAGCCAATGCTCTCTCCCGCCAGTTCCTGGTAGACGACAACATCGAGGATCAGCAGAAACCTATTCTTCTCTCCAAATATATTCTTTCTACCAACACATTTGATGCTTTGAAAGACATTGCTTTTGTACAATCTCACATTCCGGAGGATCTCATAGTTCCTGATGGTCGATTGTTTACCCCACCACCTCATCGGAGGAAGGTTCTTGAATGGGGTCACTCTTCTAAACTTTCTGGACATCCAGGTACTAGAAGGACCACTGATCTCATGGAGCGGATCTATTGGTGGCCCGGTATGCAAAAGGACAACAAGGAATTCGTTGCTGCGTGCTCGGAATAAGACTCCCAGAATAAACCACCAGGACTACTTCGACCACTTCCCATCCCGGACCGTCCATGGACACACTTGTCCATGGACTTTATAGTCGAACTGCCAATATCTAAAGGGATGAACACCATCTTAGTTTTATTCTATTAAAAGGGCTTCCCAACTCTCCCAAATTGGCAGACATCTTTATCAAATAAATCTTTTGCTTCCACGGTGTACCATTATCGTAGTCTCTGATAGTGGGTCACAGTTCATATCCAAGTTCTGTTGTTCCTTCTGTCAGCAACTAGGAATAGTGCTACATTTTTCTGCAGGGTATCGGCCAGACTGAGCGAACCAACCAGTCCCTGGAACAATATATCCGGTGTTTCATTTCTGATACTCAAGACAACTGGTCTGAGCTCCTTCCCAGGACCGAGTTTGCGCATAATAATTTGTGCAACGAATCCACCGCAGAGTCGCCCTTCTTCATTAATTATGGATTTCACCTATTACTTCGACCCATCTCTACTTCCACTTCCGGGGGAACAAGTAGCAGACGACGGAATCAATAGTCTTCAAAAGCTGTGGAGAAGGATCCAAGAGAATTTCAAGATGGCAACTACCAGACAAAAGGCGCAGGCGGATCGTCACCGAAGAAAGATCCAAGAGTTTAAACCAGGAGACAAGGTGTGGTTGTCATCTAAAAACATCAAACTCAAGGTTCCTACGCTGAAACTGGCACCTAGATTCATAGGACCATTTGAGATCACTGAGAAAGTCAAACCGGTCGCTTACCGGCTACGTCTCCCACCATCCATGAGGATACCCTCTATCTTTGATGTCTCCCACCTGAAGCCGGTTATCCTGAATCCCCACTCTTCTGACTCGTTCTGACCTCCTCCTCCTCTCCTTGTACAAGGCCAACAGGAGTACGAGGTACAGGCTATCCTGGATTCCATGTACCGGATGCACTGGAAGGGTTTCGGACCCGAAGAAAGGTATTGGATTCCTCACCACTGTCTTCATGCTCCCAGACTCCTATGACTTCTCCACCAGAGATATCCTCACAAACCTTCCTGGAGTCGCCTGGAGGTCGCTGCTGAAGGCGTGGGTACTGTAAGGATCCATCATCCGCGCCCCTCTCGGCGCACTCCCAGTTTACCCAGACCCACGATTGGGCATCCTGCCTCTGACCACATCTCTCAGACCAGTCATTACCAGCGTACCTTCTAGGGACGCGCGTGGACCTCACTCGGCACTAACTGCTTCACTCGCGCAGTGATGTCACCATCGCGGAGCGCTCACCCACTATACACGGCACCCACGCACGCATAGTCTTCTCTGTTCCGCTGTGTAGTAGAATTCACCTGTCTTGTCTCCATCAGCCAACCACACTGTAACGATGCGCGGAACACGCCCCCTGCGGCGTGTCCCTTCCTTACCTGTTTACTTCTGATCGCCGCCCTCTAGCTGCGAGTCAAGATCCTGTGTCTTTAAGGATTCTGAAGCAAGCAACGCCATCTTGCTTTCTGGCAAACCCTGCCCTCTTCCTCCTGACAGGAAGTAAGCCTCTCTTTGACTTTCTCTCTGCTATTAGTCTTTTGCTGCCTGCCCTGGTGCCTGCTGGTACTCATCGCATACTGTTCCTGCCTGGACCTCCTTGGGACCTTTACTTATCTCCTGCGGATTCCGGAAGACTGGGACAATCTCTCTTATACTACTGAGGTTAGTTTACCGTCGGGTAGTGTAGGTACCTGCTTAGTAGGGTTCACCTTGACGTGGTAGCAGGCTTATAATTCCTTGGCCAATGGATTAGACTAAGAACCCTTATGTTATGTTTAGTTTCGCTGCACCTTGCTGTTTTTGTTACTATGCCTTTAAGAAGTCTGGACGTTCTCCAAGAAGCAGTCCTTCTCTGGATGTTACCTTGTGCTCTGGACTTCATGCCCATGTTCCTGTATCATGTTCCTGGTTTCCATTTCCGGACTCCCGTGCTGAAGCGTTGGCTTCCCACAACCCCAGCGTTGGTGCCTGAGAACGTGCGCAATCCCGCTCTGCTGTCAGAGCGTGCGCGCGTGTGCAGCTGGATCAGTCGTGTCTCTGAGCTTGGCTCCGCACCTCCGGACGCATCGCGCATTCTCATGCGCGCGGCGCGGTCACGTGACTACGTGCGCCGATCCCCAGCTGCGTGGCAACTTACTCCCTTCGTGTCCCCTGCGGCCTCCCCACCTCGCTAACGGGCCCTTCCCTTTCCCTGCGCTTGTGAGGAGAGCACTAGCGTGACACACAGCCACTCATACTCCTGAGTATGCTCCCAGCTCATTGAACTGTTCTGCCTTATATGCTCAGCCTGCCTTTTGGCACATTGGCTGAGCATAACCTTGTTTATGTGCACTGTTCCCTGCAGTCCTGCCTCCAGTCTGAGCCTTGCTTGTCTGTCTGACCTTGCTAGTTTTTTGGATTCCGCACTTCTCCGCTCCTGATCCGGCTTAGCAACGACGATCCGTACCTCTCCGCTCCTAACCCCGGCTTACCCACCACGATCCGCACGTCTCCAATCCCGACCTTAGCTAAAGTACCTGCAACGATCCGTACCTCTCCAATCCAGAACTCGGCAAGTATCACTGACCATCCTGACCCGGCTACCTCAACCTATCTACACTCCAGACGCGCCCTCGGGTTGACATTTATCAAATCCCCACCTCGGCCTCGCGGTCACGCCTTGTTTGTGGTGAGCGCATCGTTACAGCCTACAGGCCGCTCCATCCCAAGGAAGTGGAGTTTTTTTTGTATGTATTTGGCAGGTTTGTATATATTTAAGGGGTGGGGTGGTTGTATATATTTGGGGGGTGGGGATTTTTTTGTATGTATTTAGGGGTGGGATGTTTTTTGCATTGGGGTTGGGGATTTTTGGTATATATTTTGTGGTATATATTTTGTGGGGGGAATTGTGAGGGGGGAGGGAATGAGTGTGAGGAGGGGGATTGAGTGAGAGTGGGTTAATTGATGGAGGGGGGGAGTGTGAGAGGAGAGAGGGGGTGAGTGAGGAAAAGAGGGAGTACGAGTATGGTGCAGGGGAGAGAGGCAGGAGGGGAGGGATTGAGTGAGTGGGGTAATTGATGGGAGGAGGGGGAGAGTGAGAGGTGAGACAGAGGGGAGAGAAATAAATAGGAAGAGAGAGGGAAATAGAGGGGGCACGTGAGGTGTGAAATGGTGCTCGCAACACTGCCGACGGGGGCACCCCGGTGGGGGCACGGGTGGGGGCCGGTCAGAACTGTAGTCCTGGGCTCCGTGAAATCTGTTGGGGGCCCTGCCTGGCTGTAGCTCTTCAATCATTTTCCCTGACATACAAGAGAGATTTTGCCTGTCTTGAACTGGTGGAAAATTGGCAAGCTCACAGAAGAGCAGGTAAATGACATTCTGATTAAGAGACTTAAGGTAGATAACTATCTAGCCAAACAACTCTTTAGAGGAGCATTACTGTCACCCTTTCATAGTCATTATGTTTAAGTATAGTGATGTGTATGTCTCTTGAAGTTAGTAGCAGTCTATAGTTAAGGGATTGCATTGCAGGAAGTTTCTGAATTATAGGTCCCAGTCATATATAGTCAGGGAAGTTTGGTAAGAAAACTTGATCCTATTCACTATTATTGAAGATAATGTATATTATTACAGTATATGTATGCCTGTTAACACTGCTGTGCTAGGTAATGTATGGTTCTTCGCAAGGAAGTTACCTGTAATACAATACTGATTTAATATGTATTAGGATTTGTCTCTGTATATGCACTACTATTATATCAAGTGTATTTTGTACTCTTGTATTTTCTATAGAGTGTATAGAATGAAATTTCACCAGCAACAAAGGAAAGGGTTCTTTACAGTAAGGGTAGTTACAATGTGGAATTCATTACCCATGGAGACTGTGATGGCAGATACAATAGATTTGTTCAAAAAAAGGTTGGACATCTTTTTAGATGGGAAAGGTATACAGGGATATACCAAATAAGTATACATGGGAAGGATGTTGATCCAGGGATTAATCCGATTGCCAATTCTTGGAGTCAGGAAGGAATTAATTTTTCCCCTTAATGGGGTTTTTTGTTTGCCTTCCTCTGGATCAATAAGTAAGTATAGATATAGGATAACGTATCTGTTGTTTAAACTTAGCATAGGTTGAACTTGATAGACCTACGTCGTTTTTCAACCTCATCTACTATGTAACTATGTAACTATGAAACTATGTATATTTTGTACAGACTGTAATTTTTGTACATTGCACAATTTTATTGTATGTGTTTAAATTGTACAATGGTCTACCTCGTACGAGAGCGACAAGGTGTTTCACTGAGGGGAGAATGTAGCACACTCCTAAAAGTTAGGCCCGATTATAGTGCCGGCATGCGTGAAACATATACAAAACATGCACTGCAGGCTGGAGGCATCGGGAGGTGACAGGGAGGCAAGGCGGAGGCGTGGCCATTACGTGAGCGGTTCGCCCTCATTGGCTGAACCGCTCACGTGACGTGGCCATCGCCATGCAAGAACAATTCCAAGTGTACTGTATGTTCCAAAATTGCGCGGTTGGTCGCGGTCGCGCGCACTATAGGGCCTATTCACAAAGCGGTGATAAAATCCGTGCATTGTTGGCTGACTTTGCATTGATTTATCGTGCAGTAAAACATGAGGGCAAAAATCGTATTCACTAAGAATGCAGGCCATTTTTTTTAAAGGCCGACCGTTTTTTTTTTATCAGTGCTATCTCGCTATAAATCCTAGGGAGTGGAAACTGATAGAAACATTGCAGCCTGGAAGAGCTGCGTGGAGACACTGCGTCTCCATGCACAGCTCTTACAGGTGATCGTGCAGTAAAAATATTGATTTTGATAATAGTGTGTGAGAGCAGGGGTTTCCTGAGCTGAACCGCATTGGTTTCAGCCTCGGGGACCCAGTTACTTCATGAGATACAGGCCCCGTTATGGGGTGCCAGTATCTCCTGTGCTTTTATATCTCCCGCATCATGTTACATAGTTACATAGTTACATAGTAGATGAGGTTGAAAAAAGATGTACGTCCATCAAGTTCAACCTATGCTAAATTTAGACAACAGATACTTTATTCTATATCTATATTTACTTATTGATCCAGAGGAAGGCAAACAAAAACCCCATTAAGGGGGAAAAATGAATTCCTTCCTGACTCCAAGAATTGGCAATCGGATTAATCCCTGGATCAACATCCTTCCCATGTATACTTATTTGGTATATCCATGTATACCTTTACCATCTAAAAAGATGTCCAACCTTTTTTCGAATAAATCTATTGTATCTGCCATCACAGTCTCCATGGGTCATGAATCCCACATTTTAACTGCCCTTACTGTAAAGAACCCTTTCCTTTGTTGCTGGTGAAATTTCCTTTCCTCCAACCTTAAGTGATGGCCCCGAGTCCTTTGTACTGCCCGTGGGATGAATAGTTCTTTTGAAAGCTCCTTGTATTGTCCCTGAATATATTTGTATATAGTTATCATATCCCCTCTTAGACGCCTCTTTTTTTAACGTAAATAAATCTAATTTAGCTAGCCTCTCCTCATAAGTTAGAATGTCCATCCCCTTTATTAATTTGGTGGCTCTTCTCTGCACTCTCTCTAGTTCCATAATGTCTTTTCTTAGGATTGGTGCCCAAAATTGTACTCCATATTCAAGGTGTGGTCTTACTAATGCTTTGTAAAGGGGCATAATTATGTTTACTTCCCTTCCATCCATTGCCCGTTTGATGCAAGATAAGATCTTGTTTGCCTTTGCAGCTACTGCATGACATTGGGCACTATTGCTAAGCCTGCTGTCTACAAGCACTCCTAAATCCTTCTCCATCAAGGATTCCCCCAATATATCTCCATTTAATTTGTAAGTCGCCTTTTTATTCTTGCATCCCAAATGCATAACCTTACATTTATCTGTATTAAACCTCATTTGCCATTTACCTGCCCACGTTTCCAGTCTCTCCAAGTCCTTCTGAATAGAAATAACATCCTGCTCTGATTCTGTTACCTTACACAATTTAGTATCATCAGCAAAGATGGAGACTTTACTCTCGATCCCAACCTCAAGGTCATTAATAAACAAGTTAAAAAGCAGGGGTCCCAGTACCGATCCTTGAGGTACTCCACTCACGACTTTAGCCCAACCTGAAAAAGTTCCATTTATGACAACCCTCTGTTTTCTGTCCTTTAACCAGTTTTCAATCCAGGTGCATATATTATTACTGAGTCCAATTTTCTTTATTTTGTACACCAACCTCTTTTGTGAAAGCGTATCAAAAGCCTTTGCAAAATCTAAGTAGACCACATCAACTGCATTACCCTGGTCTAAATTCATACTTACCTCCTCAAAGAAACAAATAAGGTTAGTTTGGCAAGATCTATCCTTCATAAATCCATGCTGACTATTACTAATAATTTTGTTTTCCATTAGGTATTCCTGAATATTATCCCGTATTAAACCTTCAAGTAGTTTCCCTACTATTGAAGTCAGGCTTACAGGTCTGTAATTCCCCGGGTGTGATCTAGCTCCCTTTTTAAATATAGGCACCACATCTGCTTTACGCCAATCTTGTGGTACTGAGCCTGTGGAAATGGAGTCCTTGAATATTAAATATAATGGTTTTGCTATTACTGAGCTTAACACCTTGAGAACTCTTGGATGTATGCCATCGGGGCCAGGTGCCTTATTTACTTTAATTTTTTCAAGTCGCTTATGAACTTCTTCCTCAGTTAACCAATTATTCATTAATATGGAGGTTGTGGCTTCCTCCTGTGGCGCTACCATTGAACTTGATTCTTCCCTGGTAAACACAGAGGCAAAGAATTTGTTTAATACCTCAGCTTTTTCCTTATCTCCAATAATCTGCCTACCCATCTCACACTGAAAGGGTCCTATATTTTCTTTTCTCATTTTTTTATTATTAAGGTACTTAAAGAACTTTTTAGGGTTGACCTTACTTTCTATTGCAATCCTTTTTTCATTATCCATTTTTGCTAATTTAATTGCCCTTTTGCAATTTTTGTTACATTCCTTATAATTCTGATACGATGTCTCTGTGCCTTCTGACTTAAAGCACCTAAACGCCTTCCTCTTCTTCTCCATTTCCTCCCCAACCTGTTTATTTAGCCACATTGGTTTTGACTTATTTCTTTTATACTTATTACCCAAGGGTATACACTGATAAGTGTGCTTTTCTAACAATGTTTTAAAGACTGCCCATTTATCTTCTACATTTTTCCCTGCAAAAACATCATCCCATTGTGTTACTACTAGATTAGACCTCAGTTTATTAAAATCTGCCTTTCTAAAGTTTAAGGTCTTTGTTGAACCCAAGTAATCTGTTTTTTGATAATTTATTTCAAATGTGACCATGTTATGATCACTGTTACCCAAATGTTCCAGGACTTGAATATTTGTTATTACTTCTACATTGTTTGATATGACCAAATCCAGAACTGCCCCTCTCCTGGTTGGTTTCTCAATAATTTGGGTCATATAATTATCTTTAAGCACCCCCAAAAACCTGTTTCCTTTTGTTGTAACACTAATCTCATTGCCCCAGTCTGTCTGGATAATTAAAATCCCCCATTATGCAAACATGACCCAGTTTTGATGCCTTCTCCATTTGCAAAAGTATTTGAGCTTCCTCAATCTCACAGATATTTGGTGGTTTATGGCATATTCCCACAAACATTTTCTTTATACTTTTACCTACACTGCTAATTTCTATCCACAAGGTCTCTACATTTTCATCATTCCCTTCATAGACATCATCCCTTAAAATAGGTTTTAGATCCGGTTTAACATATATACATACTCCACCTCCCCTTCTATTTGTTCGATCCTTCCGAAAAAGAGAATAACCCTCTAAATTAACTGCCCAGTCATGAGTTTCATCCCACCATGTTTCAGTAATGCCTATGATATCATACTGCTCCCTTGTAGCTATTAATTCAAGCTCCCCCATTTTATCTGTCAGGCTTCTTGCATTAGCAAGCATGCATTTAAGTTTTTTTCAGCCGGTACTATTATCTTATCTGCTCCTTTCTTTCTGCTCCCACTTGGTTTAGTCTTTAGAAGTTTTCTAGTATTATCTCTATTTACTATGGATATCTCACTGCTTGTCAAACTTGCACTTGCCCCATTCTACCTCCATACCACCTTGTATCCTCCTCTATTCCATTTAGTTCATTATCTGTTTCATTCCCCTCCCCCCTCCATTCTAGTTTAAAATCTCCTCCAACCTTTTTAGCATTCTCCCCCTAGCACAGAAGATCCCTCTTCATTGAGGTGCAATCCATCCCTAGAATATAGATGGCACCTCTCAGAAAAGGAGTCCCAGTGCTCTAAAAACCCAAACCCCTCCTTCCTACACCACTTTCTTAGCCATGCATTAACCTCCCTGATCTCTGACTGTGACCGGGGGATTTATATGCTGCAGTGGGATACCGGCACTCCATACTGGGGCCTTTATCTCGGGAAGTAGGGGGTCCCCGAGGCTGAAATCAATGCGGTTCACCTCAGAAGACCCCCTGCTCCTGCACACTAGAATCAAAACTCAAATAAACTTTTTAAAAAATTGTTACCGTAGCGGATATCCGCTATGGCAGGCCTGCACAACTCCAGTCCTTGAGGGCGGCAAACAGGCCAGGTTTTCAGGATATCCCTACTTCAGAACAGCTGGCTCAATTAGTGGCTCAGTCATACTCAGTCATACTGAGCCACTAATTGAGCCAGCTGTGCTGAAGTAGGGATATCCTGCAAACCTGGCTTGTTTGCGGCTCTTGAGGACTGGCGTTGTGCAGGCCTGCTGTAGATGGTAGACACAGCGGATGCAGATGGGTCACAGAGTATTCCAGGCCTCTGGATGGTGCTTTGCTCTCTTGGCATGGAGGCCTCTGCGTTCTCTCTCCTGCCCCCCTGTCTCTCTCCCTCCCCCCCTGCGCTCTCCCTCCCCCCAGCGCGCTCTCCCTCCCACCCCCTGCTCTCTCTCTCCCCCCTGTGCTCTCTCTCTCCCCCCTGTGCTCTCTCGCCCCCCCTGTGCTCTCTCTCGCCCCGCACACTCTCTCCCCCCTGCGCTCTCACCCGCCCTGCGCTCTCTCCCCCCCCACGCTCTCTCCCTCCCCATGACTCTCCCCCTTCTCTCTCCCCGACCCTCCTCTCTCCCCCACTTCCCTCCTCTGTCCCCCCTTCCCTCCTCTCTCCCCCCCACTTCCCTCCTCTGTCCCCCCTTCCCTCCTCTCTCCCCCCCTTCCCTCCTCTCTCCCCCCCTTCCCTCCTCTCTCCCCCCTCTCCCTCCTCTCTCCCCCCCTTCCCTCCTCTCTCCCCCCCTTCCCTCCTCTCTCTCCCCCCCTTTCCTCCTCTCTCTCCCCCCTTCCCTCCTCTCTCTCCCTCCCTCCCCCTCACTCCTCTCTCTCCCTCCCTCCCCCCCCTCTCTCTCCCCCATCCCCCCACCACTCCGTTTGCCCCCCCAGCACCACTTTGTTTGCCCCCCCACCACCAACACTTCGTTTTACCCCCCCTAAACCACCACATCGTTTTACCATCCCCCCGTTCACATCACTCCATTTTCCGTTTTGTGTGCCCCCCCCGTTTCATGTGCCCCCCCCCCTGTCAGAGCACAGCAATCAATGCAATACAATTCAAGCACCCAATGCTTGTATTGCATTGCTGTCCTCTGATTGGTAGTCATGTGATCTGAAATCGGAGTTACAGATCAAATTTTTGAAACTCTTGAATCTGAGCGCCGAGGACAGCTCACGGGCACACGCAGGAGGGAGCTCACGCAGGCCACACACATTGTTGCAATGTGTCTCATCGTGGCCAGCGTGAGCGCCCGCACCAGCTCAGCGCCACCCTGGACGCAGCCTTAGGCTGAGTTCATAGAGGGGGTAGCAGGGCTGAGGCGCGCTGACGCTGAGGCTCGCCTGCTGAAATCTGCGCGATTTCATGCCCATGCAGGCGAGCCAGCGGGCACGATCGGAGGCGGGGGGAGACTGAGGGAGGCGGGGCAGTGACGTCGCTGGGCCAATCGCCTGCGACGCACCGACGTCAACGGGCACCGACGTCACGACGCCGTGACGTTGACGCTGCTCCGCGCTGATTGGATGTTTTCAGCCGACAGTGCTCTGAAAAACAGCTTGGCTGTCGCTGAAAAATCCAGCGCCTCAGCACGCCTGCGGACGCTCGCGTGAGCCCCCTCTAAAGACATCCTCATGGAGGATGCAAGGGCTCAGCGCGGAGCATCCGCACGGCTCACCGCGGCCTCCCCTGCTATGGACTCGGCCTTACACTCTGCAGGCTCTGTCTGCTAGGGGTCTCCCTCCCCACCTTTTTATATACTTAAACCATAATATTGCAACACTCAGAGCCAGGAGCTGCCTACATGCTGGCCCTGATTGGTGGGTAGGACTGCAGCATAACATTTGCAACAATTCTATGCAAACCTATTAACCCTGATTCCTGAGGTGCTGAACCAAGCAAAGACATATATATATATATATATATATATTATATATATATATATATATATATATATATATATATATATATATATATATATATATACATAACATATAATACAATACCAATGTATTACTGACAGGTAGGGGTAATGGCAGACTTAACCTTTATTAACAGCAGCCATATATCCCCCTACCGTCACAGTACAACTATGATGATTGTTTATATCCTGTATGAGTTGTGTATTCATGTAATTAATGGAATGTGTAATGACCTTTATAGGCTCTGTGGATTTATCATCATATTGATAATTTGAGAATCTTATCCATAGAGATTTTTTTCCATCTTTGCGTATTGCATGATTGTTTTATAGATAGTCTTGTAAACAATCGGTCTTAAATTTGAATAACTATGAAAAAAATGAATACAGATGTGTTATAAGATTATAAGATTATATTCTGTTGCGAGTCATATTTAAATGAATCTTATGAACTCTATCTTTTTACTGATGCAAATCATGGATATATGTCTATATGTAATTTGACAGCACCTTTAAGGATATTATTTTGTCATTATATCATTATTATTATTGGGAATCCTTTAATGGAATCCAAGTTTAACATGCTATAATTTTGGTCTATATACATCTGTATTTAATGTAGTTCTGTGCAATTCTGTTCATGTTCTATATATTCCTAATGTATCATTATGATATCTTATTCTCTTTCTAGTCTTATTGTCTATAATTAGGAATATATTCCAATTGCTTTCAGGATAGCTGCTGTAGGTCTATATTCTATATCTTAATATATAAAATCAAAGGTTGGTACTAGCTGCGGTGAATGTGATTGGTCCGTGGCCACCCCGACTGTCATTGCCCAAGAGGTACGCCCCACTGTGACACACACCACCCACACGACTGTCATTGGCCAAAACTTACACTGACATCACTTGACACACACTTGCACTGACAGCATACCCCCAAAGAAGCCTGCAGAGTCCTTGGTACACACACACACACACACACACACACACACACACACACACACACACACACACACACACACACACACCACACACACACACACACACACACACACACACACACACACACACACACTTTACATATTAATATGCCCACTTTACCACTGACATGTGCGCTCCGCACATGCATATCTCTATGCCGCTCCTCTCAAATGTCCCTTTCTCTATACGCTCATGCACAAGTGTCGCTACATTCAATGGCCACTTTCACAATATGTCTCCGTTTTCTATTTATTCCCCATCCTGTGTAAAGTATATTATTCATTTTCATTAAATCATCACCGCCAGCCACGCTGTGCATTTCTTGCTTTACCTACGCACTTACCAATTATTTATGTCCCACGGGAACTCACATCTGCGCTCCGCAACAGCATATCTCCGCACCGGCATATCTCTATGTGCTCTGCTCAACTGTTAAATTATTCACTACTTCTCACCCCCTCTGCTGGGCACTCGCGTAAGGTCACACAAGATGGCGGCGTTCCCAATACTGATGCGGTCTGTTCCCGCCCAGCTCCTGTCAGGTGCGTGTTCTTCCCGCCCAAAGACCCGTCCCTGTCCGGGCGCTCACCCCCTGCCCCGCTCCCCCCCTTGGCGCGTGACGGTTGCTCCCTCTATCAGAGAGGCTACAGGATTTACCCGCGCTGCGGGTCAATCAGAATCCAGACATAGCCAGTCGGTGTGTCAATGTCAGACAGAGTGGGCGGACATGCTTTGTGTGGGGTGAGGACCACCCTCTGTCTATAATAAACACTCATGGCTACCAGCCCCCTTATAAAAAAGGCCTCACCTCCCTCCCCAGCGCTCACTCACCTCCCACTGTCCCCCCCTCCTGTCTTCTGTCCCCCCCCTCCTGTCTTCTGCCCCCCCCTCCTGTCCACTGTCCCCCTCCCTCCTGTCCACTGCCCCCCCCTCCCTCCTATCCCCCTCCCTCCTGTCCACTGTCCCCCCCCCTCCTGTCCACTGTCCCTCCCCCCCTCCTGTCCACTGTCCCTCCTTCCCTCTGGGGGCTGGGAGAGGGGGAGCACACAAATAGGGGGGAGAGGAGGGAGCAGGAAATTTAAACTCACGGGCAACGCCGGGTCTCTCAGCTAGTATTCTATATATTCCAAATACTCTATACTAGCTGATATACCGGCGTTGCCCGTGATGTAATGTTCTGCCTCCCCCATCCTCCCTCTCAACTCCCTTCCCCCCCTCTTCACAGCTGTTCAGGCTTCCCCCCCCCCTCTCTCCGGACTCCCTCCCCCCCCTCTCTCCTGACTCCCTCCCCCCCCTCTCTCCTGACTCCCTCCCCCCCCTCTCTCCTGACTCCCTCCCCCCCCTCTCCTGACTCCCCCCCTCTCTCCTGACTCCCCCCCCCCCTCTCTCCTGACTCCCTCCCCCCTCTCCTGACTCCCTCCCCCCCTTCTCCTGACTCCCCCCCTCTCCTGACTCCCTCCCCCCCTTCCTCTCCTGACTCCCATCCCCCCCTCTCTCCTGACTCCCTCCCCCCCTCTCTCCTGACTCCTCCCCCCCTCTCTCCTGACTCCCCCCCCCCCTCTCCTGACTCCCTCCCCCCCCTCTCCTGACTCCCTCCCCCCCCTCTCTCCTGACTCCTCCCCTCTCCTGACTCCCTCCCCCCTCTCTCCTGACTCCCCCCCTCTCTCCTGACTCCCCCCTCTCTCCTGACTCCCTCCCCCCCTCTCTCCTGACTCCTTCCCCCCCCTCTCCTGACTCCCTCCCCCCCCTCTCCTGACTCCCTCCCCCCCCCTCTCTCTTGACTCCCCCCTCTCTCCTGACTCCCTCCCCCCCCTCTCTCCTGACTCCCCCCCCCCTCTCTCCTGACTCCCTCCCACCCCTCTCTCCTGACTCCCCCCCCCCCTCATAGAGCCGGGTGACGTCATAGAGCCACCCAATCTGATTGGCCCAGAGGCTGAGGACCAATCAGATTCACCGCAGCTAGTACCAACCTTTTGATTTTATATATTAAGATATTATGGATTTTCATGATATTATGAATTGAGTTCCATTGATGTTTTATGTCTGTGTCTGACTGAAGAGGTAGAGTGTATTTTACAATACCTGTTTTTATTATGTTTTGTGGTTCTGAAGTAGTTTGGTTTTTTGCATATTCAATAAAGTTTCCTTTATTCATTGAAGTTTTTTTCTATGCTGGAACTTACATGGAATGAATGTGTTTATGTCTGTTTTCGTTGGGGGCGGCTCATGCGCGCAGATTGGGACTTTGGGCTCAACTGAGGGCAGATCGGGAGTTCCTGGAGCTGCTCTCAGGGAACTTGTGTTGTGCGCATGTGCAGTTCTGTGTAATGTCTGCACTGGACGCCGTGATGCTGTGATGTCGATACGTTTTGGAGCGAAACGGGTTACTTTTGAATATGTATTTAAGGTTTGTCAGTTTACCTGTCATGGACTCCTTGATAAAGTGCAACACGCACGAAACGCGTAGGAGGTTTGTTACACCTCCATTTTTTTTAATGGACGCAATAAAGAAATAGTTTTTTATATCATCTTTGACCCCCTCTCTTGGCTGTGTGCTGTATCTCCAATTTTTCTTTATTGGGGCAGAGGGGGTGAGTGAAGGGGTACTTGGCCCAGGGTGGGTAGTTAGACCTACCGGGAAAGTTGTGGAGCAGTTAACCCCTTCATTACCATAGCGATAGTTGACCCATCCTGGGCCAAGTACCCCCTTAAACTCACCCCTCTGCCCCCAATAAACATTACAATATCTACTACCTACCAATACACAACCCACCCACCTCCTGTACCACCCAACAAGCCCCCCTCTCCCCACCTAACACACATAAAAGCATTTTTTTTCTGCACAGGATTGATACCAGAGGCTGGTGGGGGCCTCTGGGTTGTCCCTGTGGGTGTCCGGGGTCCTCTGCTGTCTGGTGTCCTCAGGTGATCCCCGCAAGTGTCCTGGGGTCCACGGGTGGTCCCCGCGGTTGTCCGGGGGTCCTCAGGTGGTGTCCGGGGTCCCTCTGGCCTGCGGTATCAAACCTACGCAGAAAAAAAATGTGCAATACATTCAAATAGATACATTCCCCCCCCACTGCATATAGTACAGTAATGGGCAGTTATGGATAATTGTGCATTCGCCCATTTAAAATAAAACATAAACCAGCCGCATAAAGTAAATAGAACTTGCCCTTACCCCTGCCAGCCTGCCACGATGAAGGCCGTCCTCATCCTCATCACCGTTCATGTACTCTGTTGCCAGCAACAATACAATAAAAATACAATCCTAAGGGCCCCCTAACCCCTAAATCACCTTAGGGGTTACCCACCCTCCCCCACTACCCACCCGGGCACCCTACCCGTGGACACCACCCCCTTACTCCACCCTTGCTACCCATTGATTGGCACAGTGTGAAAGTATGGGCATGCTTTGCCACAATAGCAATAATGGGGAAGCTAAAAAAAAACAGTCCCAAAATAAAACACATTACATAAAAAAAACATTCAAATGCCAAGAAAACAATTGATTGGCACAGTGGTATATCATGCCCATATAAAATGGGCATGATTTACCAGTATGACAGTTAATGGTCAACAAAAAAAATAACCAACCACCAACATTATCAATTCAATCAAAACAATTGCCAAACAACAATAAAAAGTAAACACAAATACCAGAAATCAATAAAGCAAATGCCAAAGAAACACCAGAATTAAAAAGAAAACAGAAAACACTAAATAAACACCATTATTAAAAAACAAAACCCCAAAAATAAACCACAATTAAAAAGCAAACACCAAAAAATAACAGAAATAAAAAATAGAAAACACGCAAAAAAAAAACATTATTAAAATCAAAACACAAAATAAATACCAGAAATAATTAAAAGCAAACAACCAAAATATATTTTAAAGAAATAAAAGCAAGTATTTGCGAAAAAATATATTGCTTGTGACTGTATGTATGTATAGCCCCTAAAGAGGCATACATAAATACTTTGGCAATCAATGGGCAATGAAAACAATACAAATAAAATACATTGAAAAAAACCTGCAAAATTAAAATAACATACATTCAATGGTTTTTCTTAGCTTTTAAATGTCCTTCACCCCTTCAGGTCTCAGGAAGCTCATCCACAAAGAGGAGATGTG
>NC_134487.1:153645770-153760770 GCF_040206685.1 Ascaphus truei
ACCCGTGGACACCACCCCCTTACTCCACCCTTGCTACCCATTGATTGGCACAGTGTGAAAGTATGGGCATGCTTTGCCACAATAGCAATAAATGGGGAAGCTAAAAAAAAACAGTCCCAAAATAAAACACATTACATAAAAAAAACATTCCAAATGCCAAGAAAACAATTGATTGGCACAGTGGTATATCATGCCCATATAAAATGGGCATGATTTACCAGTATGACAGTTAATGGTCAACAAAAAAAATAACCAACCACCAACATTATCAATTTCAATCAAAACAATTGCCAAACAACAATAAAAAAGTAAACACAATACCAGAAATCAATAAAGCAAATGCCAAAGAAACACCAGAATTAAAAAGAAAACAGAAAACACTAAATAAACACCATTATTAAAAAACAAAACCCCAAAAATAAACCACAATTAAAAAGCAAACACCAAAAAAAATAACAGAAATAAAAAATAGAAAACACGCAAAAAAAAACATTATTAAAAATCAAAACACAAAATAAATACCAGAAATAATTAAAAGCAAACAACCAAAATATATTTTAAAGAAATAAAAGCAAGTATTTGCGAAAAAATATATTGCTTGTGACTGTATGTATGTATAGCCCTAAAGAGGCATACATAAATACTTTGGCAATCAATGGGCAATGAAAACAATACAAATAAAATACATTGAAAAAAACCTGCAAAATTAAAATAACATACATTCAATGGTTTTTCTTAGCTTTTAAATGTCTTCACCCTCTGATTCCAGGGGTCTCAGGAAGCTCTCGAACAAAGAAACAATGATCCTCAACATCCACCGTCCTATGGTACAGTAAGTTCTTTTCTTCTTTCTTTTCTTCTTATTATTGTAATCCAATAAGGGAGGAGATGTGGCTTCTTCACCTTCTTGGCATCAAATGGAGAGGAAGTACTAGAAGGGATCACATCATCAAGGAGGGTTGAATAGTGCCACTACGTGAGAGGCCACCTACCTGAAGGAACTCCACCTGTTTTCCAGACGCCAGCGATTAACGTAATCTGTGGGTGCAGTGACCACGACTTCTTCCGCTCTGTTCCGGCGTGTGGTAACCCCGTGTCTTGTTACACGGAATGCATGTATTATACATGTTGCCTATATATATTTGTCTTTAGTTTTATATTTATACTCCTGAAAAGACAATCCTATTGTGCTCAAACCTAACTTGTTTCATGCATCAAGGTCCTTATGTCTGAAACATGGTGACTTAAAGCATTCCTCGTCGCCATATATACGATTTTATGGCACAACAGTCTAAAACAAGTATTCTATTTAGTAATCGAGTTACTGTAGGTTATGCAACAGCGATGCCACTGTAACACACTCCAATGTGAACAAATACAGTTTTATCTGAAATCAGAATTAATGCATTGGCTGTCTTCCTAAATCCTCCCCAGAGAGATCATAAAAGGTCCAAGAAGTTAACCATGCATCTTATATTTATCTGAAAGTGCAAAGTACTCAGTTATCCTTAACCTTTTCACTATCCACGGGGCCTTAAAAGCATTCCCCCTAAAAGTGAAGGGGTGCATCTAACCTCAATGGAATATGTAGGGAATGAAGAGGACAATGTGATTATTCTTGTACGGTAGAGAATCTAGGCCCTGATTCTAGACCCTAAAATGTCTAATGTTCTAGATTGTCTCACAGACAGAGTAAATTACAATCTACAATCAGCTAAAATAGTCATTTTGTAAGCTCTGAGGCAATGTGTCATAGTGACAGTTTACTTTACTACATGCATAGCACAATACACTGCACACTTTGCAAACATGAATTCATGTCATCATTGTGGCCCACTGTAGCATGTTACTTACAGCAGTGGGCCAATATGTGACAATGGTCTGACTTCAAGCAGCCACTCCAGTCTTATTCTAATAAAGAATACATTGAACATCCTCCCCCTCTCAGCTTAATGTTAATGTTCACGTCAGTGAGAACTTCAGTCCTCAGTAAATTAATCATCCGTTGACTTGGAAACAGCAATTCCTTTTTAACTCTAGCTCTACTATCTTTACAAAGGGGGGATTTATCAGAGACTTTGACTTGTTACCAAATAATTAACTTTAAAGATGGACGCGTTCAGGGGTGAGGAAAACGTCAGGCCTCCTGGAATTCCCGCCATTGAAAATGTTCCAAGCTGCGATGTTCCAGAAGCCGGGGTTGGAAACGGGGCAAAACCATGTTTTCAGTTCCGGGTTGGGGCGCAGGACAAAAGCCCTAAAAAGAAGCATATCTCTCCTTAAAGAGGCAATCATTCCTAGGACCAAAGTGAACTAATTGCAGGGACATGTTTTTAGAGGTCTCATTTGGGTGATTGATAACATGCTTACCGATACTCTATAAGTATTTTTACACTTATGTTTTATTGTTTTTCAAAACGCAAAAGGAGGGAGAGGGGAAAGGGATACAGATACATCCACAATAATCTCCACGCAGGGATCATACAATCAGTTGTATATATACATACACTTTTCATAGTAGAAATGCAAACGATCCAATTAATAATCAACTCTGGGTTCGCAGCCTAAATCAGATTTGGATTTTCCCATTCAAAAGTCGCCCAGGGGTCCCAAGTTGTCAAAAAACGATTATATCTATCATGAATTAAACTGGTAAGTCTCTCTATAGTCATAACAAGATTCGTTTTGTGCATTACTGTTGCGATTGTTGGGGAGTCATTCTGCTTCCAGTGTTTTGCAATCATTGCTTTTGCTGCGGACAGAATTTGTGTTATTAAATGATCCACTTTCCTATCAAGACCCTCTATAGGTTTTAATAGAAGCACAGTTTCCATATCCCATGTCAAATCTTAACCTAAAACCCCTCTACAAGTATTTTTCATTTGTTTTCAAAGTTAGACTTGGGAGCGTTTGATTCTCTCTGGCTGCTCCCTTTCAGATTCTATGTATTTGTTTTGCTTAATTGTAGACCACTTTTATTCCTAGTTGCATACTCCATAAAAGTATGAAATGATAGCGTTAATGATGCATTCCGTTACAGGGGTAGGTTTAACTTCACTGGGTTCTGTTTTACTAAACCGTTCTTTGGAGGTGTCTGGACCCGGCTTTCAGGTTCTGAGCTTCTAACTATTCTCCAAATGGCAAAAAGATATAATACACCTCAGTGTCAGTCCAAACTTCACTCTCCACTGAAGAGGAGGTGCGTGTCTATGACTGACTGAAATAAGAAAAAGATGTCTATGTGTTATTATTTTTTACTAAGGAATTTGTGCGCCCATAGTTTTCCTTCATAATGTTAAGAAACTTTGTTACTAGCTTATGCAAATTTTTTATTGAACTAAATCACAAATAGCATCCATTCATGTAACCCTTTGGGCACTTTCGCATATTTTCACCAAGTTTAGTCCGTAGGACAATTAGAAATTGTATTCATTCAGTGTAGGTACTTGCTATATTTGGAGTCTACCTTCACGCGGTCAGCAGGCTTGAATCATGTTTTGATAAAAACAAAAATATGCAACTAAATGGCTCATTTGTTATTAGATTTGGGTTCTAAATGTAGAAATTTCAATAATAAATTGCAAGACAATTTGGGAGGAGCGCTGGAATTGTAAATTTGTTTTCCATAAATGTACAGCCAACCTTTTTTCAGCGGCTGCATACTCCATAAAGGGAGGAACGTACAGTAGGTTCCGTGTATTTTTCCATAAATAGCAGGTTGCTTGTTGTGTAAAACCACGAAAAACTAGGGGGCAATTCCAGATTAGGAGCGACTAGCATGGTGCCCTGTGAAGTAAGGACCACTTAACTGAGAACTCCCCTTTGCCCCGGGATAAAGGGGATGATCATTGAGTATAAAAGGACCCAAGAATATAGGTTTTCATTCGTACTGCTACAGAATGTTCACCCAGTCAGTCTCTGGTCGAGGCACCTGTAGAAAAGCTGCCCCAACAACCTATGATGATGCCTCTGTCAGGTTAGAGCCCAGGATCCTTTCGTCAGGAAAAGTTGGTTTGCTATTAATAAAAACAGTTGCTATTAAAAAGTCTGTGGTGCCCAGTGTTATTTCTTCCAACCACATCCCAGCTCAAACCCACTTCTGTCACCACTAACTGTCTATTCACATTCACCTTCTGCAGCTGCACTGTCAGCAGCCCTGTGTAGCTTGCTAGTGACCACATAATTTCTACCAGGAGGGTGTTGCATATCTAAAAATGTAAATGTAAAAAAATATTCTACGTTATTTGTTTATTTTATTTCTTAGAAAACACATCACTTACATTGAATCAATAATCAGGCAACATGAATGGGACATGCCTGTAAAACCTGACAGCATTTTCTTGACTCGTTTATTAAACTAGGTCCTTTATTTAATGACTGAAGATTAGTAGAAGCAGGTGATAAAACTCGGAGAAATGTTTTTACTTTTAATGTTAACATCTTGACAAATATTGATGTTGCTTTTTTAAAGTTTAAGCCATATTATTTCTATGTATGCTAAATGTAGATTCCTACTGTCGCTTACCGAAAAAAGGGCCATAAAGAAAACGCTTTAAGTAGCGCAACTACAGCAAACACGATTGGACTTGGTCATTTTTGGTATATTTTTTAATCAATCAAGAGTAGATAATGAAATTATTCAAATGGAGAGTATGAGGTGCCTTCTGTCTCAGCATTATTAGGATGTATATGAAAGGTTAAGACTGTCAGTAATTCCATACTTGTTTACCAAAAACAAACTGTAATAGAATTACACAGTGTATACTGTACATAGCACAATAGGGGACAAAGGGAAAAAGGAGAACTCACAATTCATCTCTCAGTACTGCCACGGGTGCACATCCTTCCACAGCAAGTGTGGGCCGTATGTAAACGCAAAAAGGAGCCGGCGCTCCAGTGCGCTTGTAGATAAAGATGTTCAGGTTTATTGAGGGATAGTCGTTGTTGGTCCTGCTTTGGACCTTTTATCACAAGATCCAAAGTAGGACCGAAATGTTGATCCCTCAATAAACGTGCACATCTTTATGCACAAGCCCAAAGGAAGGCTCCTTTTTGCCTTGAGCACAATAGGGGAACACAATAGCCAGAGTCTGACAAAGTCATTCATTTTATTTACTATTGGAATTGAGGCCTTACTAAATCTAATGGGATTGATCAGAGTGTGTATGGGCTGTGACAAAAAATGTTTTTGAAACACTGACAACCTGGTCCTGCCTACAGATTCTGGATGAGATTGCCATGCACACACACACAGTCCTGCTGTTCAGCCAGGCAGACTATGCAGTCTGGATTGTATCAGATTTAAGAGCCTAGAAAATGATGATCTGTTCAAGTGGAAGTCCGGGAGGGAGGATTGTGAAGCGGCAGGAGTATATTCTTAACCTTAGAATTGTATGCTAATAATAAGCTTGCCAATAGTTAAATGCGGGCACCTTAAAGCTGCAGACCAAGCAATATCCTCCTGTACGTGTTTTTTTTTAATAAATCAATTCTGTACTGTGAGAAAATACTTGTAGCATTAAAAAAAACAACACATTATAATACATTTAAAATGTAATTCAGAGTTAACAAGCATTTTTTTGTTTCTATAGCAACCATTTAAAAAGTCACATCCCCTTCCCCTTCTGAAACAGGCCCTTTTTGACCCCTCTCCCCTCTCTAGCAGTGCACCAATTATATCTAGCGACTACCTGGTCACACGATCTTCCCCACAGAACTTTGCATCTTTGGTCCTCTCCTGCTGCATTGACAGCCATTTAGTGAATCCCCCAAGCCGAATCTTCGCCAATCGATCACAGGAGAATGGATCGATCGGCAATTTAGTTAATTACTTATTGTGTGAATTGCATTGAAGCACATACAGTATTATAGGGGGAAAAAATAAAATGGCGGCTTGGGCTGCTGCTTTAACTACATGGCCAGATATATGCTTGTAAATGTAGACTGTATGGCTATAAAAGATCCCGTTCACCCTGCAATATTAAGTGCACTTGTAGAGATAAAAAAAAAGCAAAACAATTTTATGATGCGTTTTATACTTTCTTGTTGATAACGGTATATCAGCCAGCTCTTGGGTGGGGATTTTCCAAGCACCATGAAACTCCCAGCTATTAAACCTGGTTGGAAGAAAAGGATTTCTAAGGTCTCGAAAGAAGGACAAAGGTCAACATTTTATGTGGAAGAAGAATTGTAAAAGAGCAAGGCGCTCCATTTCATAACTTACGTAAGCACACAGAGGTCTTTTGAATTAGATTTTTTTCCTTTTCAGTGGGAGGCAATTTGTACAACTCAAAACAAGATGACTGCACAGAGCAGTGTTATTTATTGTAGTAAAGGAAATGATTCACACAGCAGAGAAGGCCTCCTCAGCAGAGAGTGTGACAATGCTTTTAGGATAAGTACTATTGCTTATGTAAAAAATAAAATAGTTGAAAACTGCAGAATGACATGTGTCCCTTTTAGAGATGTGTGACATTTTCACCGACGTTCACAAACCTGCTGAAATTTGCTATTTTTTGGCCCAAAATTTCACAAAAACTTGAAAAAGGTTGTAGCAACATTTTGTCTTTGCCATTGATTAAAAGTCAAGAGCCAGGTCACATGACCCCAAATCCGGGTCACATGACCCTTTATATCCAAGCATTCTTCACAATATTCTGGCACAAAGTGACAAAATGACAAATTGTTAAGCAATTTGCTAGTTGACATATGAAGACATTTGCACATTTTCTGTCCCTTTTGGTTAAGGGATTATGTTGTCAAATTTTAAAACATGTGGCCTTTGAATTAGTACATTTTGACCAATGAACATGGCATTGGTGCTTAAGTTCAGTCCTCGAGAGCAATGAACAGGCCAGGATTTCAGGGAAATACATACCGTACCTGAGTAAGTCTTCAGGAAATACTGTCTGTATTGTAATTGTGCAATTTGCTTCAAAACAGGGAGCAAATATTAGCGTTTGCATCATACATTTTGCACGGATCTTGTAGGAACAGAGATTAACTCCACCTAGACCTGGCAGATGTATTAACACTATGTCAAGCTCTCAAATGGTAATAGAACAAATGTAGAGTATCTCAGGCTATCAAAAGCCAGCGAAAGGTTTAAATAAAGGCTGACTTTAAAACCAATTGTATAAATTGTGATAATGAACGAATAATGCTTTTAACAATTCTTTGTTTCTTTACCAACACATGAGATCCCCAAATAAAGATATTTTGGAAGAAAAAAAACTGCAAACATTTCCAATTTTTTCTAGTTTGTCCAAACCATTAGATCAAGATGTAAGAGGAATACATGATCTGCATAGTGCACACAATGTTATTTTAAAGCTAATGTTAAATTGCTATTGATGCAGATTTCTTTCCTGCTTATTCCATATTCCAGATTGCCCTCCCTCAGCTGAAGAATTTCTATGGCAAAATCTCAGCAGATTTAGGTTTCTTCTTCATTAAAGAATGAAGAACATTTGATGGCATCATCGTCTAGAGCAGCGGTGTGCAAAGTGGGTGGTGCGCCCCGTAGGGGTAGGGTGACCAGTTGTCCCGGTTTAGCCGGGACAGTCCCGTTTTTTTTTTTTGGTTTCAATTTTTTTATTGCTTTTTACACAGAATAACAGATTATACATTTCCGACTCATCAGTAAAGAGTGGAGTACACTTAATCATGTTGTCACATTGGTTCACAGGTTTTATAACACTTCGCTTATCAGAAACTTACATATTTGTTCTGACAGTACGGCTCCCCATACCTTCGTAGGTTAGGTGAGGATGACCTCAGATGCATGAGTATCTTTGAATTTGTCCACACTTAAGGTTAACCAATTTGGAATGACAAGACAGAGTAAGAAAAAGAATATAAAGAGAGAGGGGGACGGGGGGGGGGAGAGGGTGTGGAGGGGGGGAGTCAGGTAGGGCCCGAGCGTGCTTAGCCTCAGCATCTCTGGTAATCTTTTGTTAGTGGCTGCTTCCTATTCCCGTGTTCCTCTGCATTGGGGGGTTGGTCTGGGGTTTAGATTAGGATGGGGACCATATGACAGTCCTGATTTTTTAATGGCTGGCCCGACTGCCCTGCATTCTTTAAAATGTCCCGTTTTTTGTGGCTGTCCCGGATTTGACCATCAGAGCAGGGGGGGCAGCAGAGAGCAAGAATGCAGGAACAGAGCAGAGGCCGATCTGACTGTAGCTGCAGAGGGTGGGGGCGGGGTTAGAGGCAGAGGAGCTCCAGCATTGAGACAGTGGGAGCTTCGGTGTCTGCTGCCAGGGCACAAGATGGCTTCCCCTCTACCCCCTCCCCCCCCCCCAATGTTCCACAGAGGCAGGTAGGGACCAGAACGGATACACACACAGGATAGAGAGAGGCAGCATGGGGGAAGGGAGAGAGAGGCAGCATGGGGGGGGGAAAGAGAGGCAGCATGGGGGGGAGAGAGAGGCAGAATGGGGGGGGGGGAGAGGCAGCATGGGGGGGAGGGAGAGAGACAGTATGGGGGGGAGAGAGAGGCAGCATGGGGGGGAGAGAGAGGCAGCATGGGGTGAGAGAAAGGTAGCATGGGGGAGAGCTGTAGCATGGGGGGGAGAGAGAGAGGTAGCATGGGGGGAGAGAGGTAGCATGGGGGGGAGAGAGAGGCAGCATGGGTAGAGAGAGAGAGGCAGCATGGGGGGGAAGAGAGAGACAGCATGGGGGGGAGAGAGGCAGCATGGGGGGAAAGAGAGAGAGGTAGCATGGGGGGAGAGCGGTAGCATGGGGGGGGAGGGGAGAGAGGTAGCATGGGGAGAGAGAGGTAGCATGGGGGGGAGAGAGGTAGCATGGGGGGAGAGAGGTAGCATGGGGGGAGAGAGGTAGCATGGGGGGGGAGAGAGGTAGCATGGGGGGAGAGAGGTAGCATGGGGGGAAAGAGAGAGGCAGCATGGGGGGAAAGAGAGAGAGGCAGCATGGGGGGGAGGAGAGAGGTAGCATGGGGGAGAGAGGGAGAGGCAGTATGGGGGGGAGAGAGGCAGCATGGGGAGAGGAGAGAGGCAGCATGGGGGGGAGGAGAGAGGCAGCTTGGGGGGGGAGAGAGAGGTAGCATGAGAGGGGGAGTGAGGAAGCATGGGGGAGAGAGAGAGACATGGGGGAGAGAGAGACATGAGGGGGGAGAGAGAGAGGCAGCATGGGGGGATAGAGGCAGCATGGGGGGGAGAGAGAGGCAGCATGGGGGGAGAGAGAGGCAGAATGGGGGAAGGGAGAGAGGCAGCATGGGGGGGGGAGGAGAGAGGCAGCATGGGGGGGAGGAGAGGCAGCATGGGGGGGAGAAGCAGCATGGGGGGGGGGGAGAAAAGCAGCATGGGGGGAGGATAGAGGCAGCATGGGGGGGAAGATAGAGGCAGCATGGGGGGGGAGGATAGAGGCAGCATGGGGGGGAGAGAGGCAGCACACAGAGAATGGGGGAGAGAGACAAACAGAGAATGGGGGAGAGAGACGCACACACAGAATGGGGGAGAGAGACGCACAGAGAATTGGGGAGAGAGAGACACAGAGAATGAGAGAGAGACACACAGAGAATGAGAGAGAGAGACACACACAGAGAATGGGGGAGAGAGAGACACACAGAATGGGAGAGAGAGATGCACACACAGATGGTGGGAGAGACAGAGAATGGGGGATAGAGAGAGACACACACAGAATGGGGAAGAGCGAGACACACAGAGAATGGGGAGAGAGAGACACACAGAGAATGGGGGAGAGACACAAAGAATGGGGGAGAGAGAGATACACACACACAGAGAATGGGGGGAGAGAGAGAGACAGAGACAGAGAATGGGGAAAGAGTCACACACAGAATGGGGAGAGAGACAGAATGGGAAGGGTGGAACGAGAATGGAGTGATGGGGGGAACGACAATGGAGGGATGGGAGAGAGAATGGGTGTGTGTAAGGCTGCATCCCCGCTAGCGCTGAGCGGGCGGCGGTTACTTACATATATAGCTATATGTAAGTCCCTGCTCACGCTGTGCGCGCGGCACTCGTGCGCGGGCACACACGCTCGGCGCTTAAGTAAACAAAAAACTATACTTACCCGCGTGCTCAACTACCCGCAATGTCCCCCCCCTCCCCATGCGCGCACTCCAAGCATGAGCGCGCTCAGCGCCAGCGGGGACTCAGCCTAAGAAGGGGGGACAGAGAGCGGCGGAGAGACATAAAGGAGACATAAAGCGTAGTTGGTGATGTCATTTGTTTTATAAATATTTTTTTTTATGTGTCCTGGATTTTACTTTTGTAAATCTGGTCACCCTATGCAGGGGTGATGCGAGATTCGCTGCGGGGGGCGCAGGGATTACAGAGGCCCCGTGCGCACTTCCCAAAGGCATTTAAATTAATGCCGGGGGAGCTGCAGGGCCTCTGTAATCCTTACTTACCTTGATTTAGACGCTCCTGGTGACGCGTCATTTGATGCCGCGGGGTCATGTGACGTCATGTTGCCAGGACAACATGACGTCATGACGCCAGGATGTCTAAATCAAGGTAAGAGGGTGGGGGGGGGCGCGAGGAGCGTGGGAAAGCCAGCAGGGGGGCGCAGGGGGAAAGATTGCGCCCCCCCTGGTCTAGAGACCAAACCATTCGACTAAAGGCCCCAAATATCAAAGGAGAATACACGATTTTTAAGGCTCATACTGCGTGTGCGTGTAGCATTCACTTCTCAAAAGATGGCTAATCCATTGTTACAGCATCCGATGATAAATGCATTAAGGCATGGAATGTACATCGTCAACGTTTCCTCTTTTCCCTCACCCAGCACACAAACTGGGTGCGCTGTGTTTGATTTCCCCAGATGGAAGACTAATCGTCTCTTGCAGTGATAAGACAATTAGAATCTGGGACACAGCCAATAGATTATGCATTAACACCTTCATGGATTACAAAGGATATTCCAACTTTGTTGATTTTAACCCTATGGGAACGTGTGTAGCGTCTCCAAGTGCTGACAGTACAGTACAACTCTGGGACATTCAAATTAACAAATAACTGCAACATTATCAAGTTCATAGAGCAGAAGTCAACTGTTAGTCATTCCACCCATCTGGCAATTATCTCCTCATCCCGTGATGGCACTGTGAAGATATTGGACCTTCTGGAAGGAAGGCTCCTCTACACCCTTCATGAGCACCAGGGTTCTGTTCTATCCGTAGTGTTGTCAAGACATGGAGAACAGTTTGCAGGGTGAACAGATGCACAGCTTTTAGTATGGAAGACGAATGTTGATGGATTTAATAGTAAGAGAACTGTGAAAATGCAGCTTAAGAGAACGTGTCCTTAAGTGTGAATAATATTTACCCAAGATCTCCTCACCTCCATAGCAGTGGGCATTCCATAGAGATTAATCCGATATTTGAAGTAGCAGATACACAGACTTTCAACCCCCCTGTTACAGAAGTAGGATCCTACATTCCTTCCAGTGTATAGGATTATGGCTTCAGGCTCAGGATGTGGCAATAGATTGGCAGCTAAAGGGTGTGAGCCGTTTGATCTTACAGTCACTGATGTTAAAGCTTCTCTATATCAATCTCAAACTCACCAGCACTTTTATCCACTGTACCCAATTTTCCAACTCTAACTGTCCATAAAATGTCTGTGAATTGACTGTATAACCTCTGTTCTTTTAATGCAACCATGTATTGTTATAGCTTTGTGCCCAGGACATACGTGAAAACGAGAGATAACTCTCAATGTATTACTTCCTAGTAAAACATTTTATAAATAAATTGTGCTGTGGATTTCTGCATAATAGCAACCTCCTTCTTAATTTTGCATATCCCCAAGTCACAAACCTCTCGTCTCAGTTCACCCAAGGATATCAGAAGTATTTTCTTCTCTAATTTACTTGAAGCACTTGTGTCACTGTAATACCATTAAAATATTCAGTATTTTAATAATACAGTACACAAAGGGTTCAAATTAACTGGAATTAAAGTGACATTTTAAAACTGCCTGTTTTCCCTCTGGCTTATAGAGGTTATCAAAAGTCAAATCTGCCTTAATTTAATTGGCCAACTTTATTGGGTAACAAAACCATAAAAGAATAATATGTCTATATTATGGATGTCTAGAGACAGTACCCAGAACTACCAGAGGACCATGGTGTCATCTGCAAAAGGGGCCAAATATTCCACAAATGCCTCTCTCCCTCCTTTGAGTAGACGAGAAAGGGTCAAAAGCGTCACTATTCATTCCCAGGTCTTTACAAAAATGAAGATATCTTGGATCGGATATGAATAACGAATATAGCTTTGTGACATGTGAAATCAGGTGGATTAAACAATATCAAACATGCATTGGCAGATTGGAGGTGAAATGTGGCCATGGGGATTTCACTTACATGCCGGCCTTCCTCCAGCGGCGTCATGTGACGTCACGTGATGACAAACGCAGTGCCATGACGTAAATGGTGGAGGGACGCTCCGGAAAAGGTAAGTAAGTCTTACAGAGGCCCCACTCTCTCCCCCGGAAATCAGTTTCATTGTTGTTGAGAAGAGTACGGGGCCTCTGCAACCGCGATGCATAGCGCAGCACCAGCCCCCTCCCTCCTCTCTCATTTCCCCACTTACACACACACAAAATTCGCCACTTACACCCACAATTCCCCTCCCCACACACACACAATTCCCCACTCTCTCACACACACAATTCCCCACTCTCTCACATACATAATTCACCACACACACACACACACACACACACACACACACACACACACACACACACACACACACACACACACACACACACACACACACACACACACACACACACACACACACACACACAATTCCCCACTTACACACAAACAAAGTTCCAGCACTTAATCTTGGGACTTGGTGAGAGGACACTGGTCCCGCCTGTGACCACGTGATACACGTCGGGCCCAACTTTCAGAGTGGTGACACAGAGCACAGACAAGCAGGGAGGGAGTTGGAGGCAGAGAGAACGCATAAGTGCTGGCTGGCCATCTGAACTGAGCAAACAGTAGTGGCTGAAAGAGCTGCATGTGGCCGACTCCTGTTCTAGGAGGTACAGAAAGAAAGTTATGAGTAATTTTTATACTCTGAGGTATTTTTAATTAAAAAAATATATATTTTTTCTCTCACAAGCCATGAAGTTCAGATAGATCAGAAACATAGCAACATACCAGTTAAAATATTTTGCTCACATCCAGGATTGCCACCACTCCGGGTTTTACCCTGAGACTATGGGTTTCGGCCACGTATCTCCGGATTACTGGCTTACCTGAAAAATCTCCGGGCATCGGCATCTCCCCCTGCAAATCCTGTCAACATGGCTCCACGACATCAAATGGCGCCGCGTTGCCTTGATAACGGGATGCTACATGACGTCACAGCATCACGCAGTGTCGCATTGCCATGACAATGGGACACTACGTGGTGTCATGCCGTTGCGTGGGCTTATAGTAAACAACGCGACTTCACGACGGCTTGGTCGCGCTCGCTGGAAGTCAATTCAATTTGATTTTTCCAGCGACCGCAGCTTGACGTCGCTGTCGCCTGCGATGCCACTATAAGAGCGGCCTTATCCTACACGTGCCTCCAAAATTGCTAGACTTGACATAGAACAAAATGGCTTCCAGCAACTTTTTTGCATCTGGATCCCGAATCGGAACACATCAAACTATATTCAATAGCCAAACTTAAAAGTATCAACAACACCTGAAAATAAAATATCTTTAAAGTGATGTTATTTCCGTGTGCTGGAGAAAATGTTAGTCCCGTTCATTTGAATGGAGCTAGGTCAGTTTAACTCTTCTCCAGTACTGGGAATCGGTTTCACAGCATATTGATTATGGCCCAAGTAATTTATTTATACGTTATCTCGGTCTGTTTGTTCCTTCCTGTTTCTATACTATCTGCCTTCATTGAACCTGTGATATCACTAGGTGTGAAGTGCAGAAGCTTCATTGCGAAGGTTTAATGCTACAAATCAAAGATATTTTAGCACTATTTGAAAGGTCTTTCATGATAAAAATTCACACATATTTTTGAAAGACAGTCAAAGTTATACAGTAGTTAAAATGGAAGAGGAAGTTCCCAATCTTTTATACTGTACAAAACAGTGCTTCACCCAGCAGTATATACGGTATTCCATTTAATTAAATAAAGTACTGCGTTCCATGTACACCTGAGTGTTACTGGAAAAGGTTTCGGTGTTCTATAGGAGCTCCAGAAAAAGACTGTGATTCTCTCTATTAAGTATAGGGCAAATACATTTATATGGGTATTTACACCTTGGAGTATGCTAGAATGTTCTTAGTGAGTCCTGGTCCCTACAGGGAGTTTTTTTTAAACTTTATTTATTAACAGGCTTTGTAACAATACAGTGAGATACATTTTCATATATACACAAATACTAGAGTAGTACAAAATGGCCACATAGAAACATAAAATGCATATTATATGCACATATCAGCTGTATATGTTATTGTGTACATACATCAGGTAAACTATAAAGCCCTTTTTTCTAGTTATTTCAACGTGTTATTAATGTTGTAAATGAGAAGAGAAGAAATTACACTTTAGCCGCTGGTATGAAAATATCGTGTGAGAGATTTCTACTAAAATACCAGCAAACCGGATCCTCATAATAATAATCTGAGTACACCTTGGATCCCATCGCTAGGGAGACTGGATCCCATCGCCAGGGAGACTGGATCCCATCGTTAGGGAGACTGGATCCCATCATTAGGAGTCTGGAGGCCGGACATGATAACTATAATCTGAGTTTGTAGAGATTTTGGGAGACAATTCACAAGCTAACAGATGTTAAAGGCCCCATATATTGAGTTACCTGATGTCAGGATAATAAAAACTAATATTAAATCCACAGCATTTATAACCTAAAATATTCTTTACAATTAAATTGTCTCCAGAGCGGTGAGATAGTGTGAGGCTTAATAACACATTTAACAGAACAATAAACAGATAAAGTGAACTTCTCCCAGAGGCTTATGTTTCAACAAGGTGAGCAGTCATGTGGAGGCATTAAGAAAACATATTATAACCGAATCAGTATAACATTATAAAACAGCATAGAACAGGAACACAACAAACCCAACCAGGTCTAGGATCCTGCGATCAGGGCCGCTTTATACATTAGGCCGACTAGGCACAGTGCCTAGGGCCTACGAACCTTTTAGGGCCTACAATATTTCACTTGAAAAAATACCTAAAAAATAAATAAATCACAAAATAAGAGAAAACAGCAAATTTTAATTTAAAATGTCTTCGAAGTATCGATACCTTTAAATATCTAAACAAAAGTATCAATGCCAAATATCTCTAGTATCGAAA
This sequence comes from Ascaphus truei, assembly GCF_040206685.1. Classification (NCBI taxonomy): domain Eukaryota; kingdom Metazoa; phylum Chordata; class Amphibia; order Anura; family Ascaphidae; genus Ascaphus; species Ascaphus truei. Next base: position 153,661,105 of record NC_134487.1, read on the forward strand.
GAAACAAGCAAACGATGAAATTAGCAGGAAAATTAGTAAAAATATCGGACACACAGGCCCCTAGAAATAAAAAGTGCCTAGGGTCTACGAAGGTCTAAAAACGGCCCTGCCTGCGATAAGGAAACCTTATATATCTACACAGATAGCTCACACAGAGTTAAACTTTAACCCTTTTGCAGTGAGGAATGAAATGATTGTCTATAATATGGGATATTCCCGAAGGAGACAGGAGCGTCCATAGCGAGTGGATTCACTATGAAGGCTGCCCTTCTCTGTTTACCGTAATCAGGCGGTCATGAACCGCTATTTCCACGCTGCCGGCGTTATCGGGGGTACAGCGCGTCCCCTCCTGATGGGCAGCTCTGGGGCATTTTGAAAAGTAAAAGCTTATGGTCGAGAAGGAAGAGAGAAACCTTTCTCTTGTAGGATTTTGAAGTGATAATTTTCCGGCTCAATGATTTATACATGACCGGACCAGGGCTGGGCTGGATTTGCGGCGATATGTGGCGGTTCAAGATGGAAGTCGTAGTCTGAGCCCGCTGCTGGAAAGGTAAACTTACTGATCAGATGTGCCCGGTAACGGAGTGCTTCCGTCAGACCTGTAAATGGCTGGCTGACCATTAGATTAAGTAAGCCCGAGAAGCTAATGCTGCCAGGTCCTGTCTCTAAAACTTTGTCCTGAGGCTGTGCATTGATGCCCCCTTTCTGCAGCATTACCGCCCTGGGGTATTCAGGGGGGACTTGGACTGTGGGCAGTGGCTGTTCTTGACCACGTTTTGCAGGGATTACCATCCTCGGGTATTCAGGGGTGAGTTGGGCTGTGGGCAGTGGCTGTTCTTGGCCATGCTTTGCAGACATCACCACCCTGGGGTATTCAGGGGTGAAACATACAGAACCCCTATAAGCTCATATTGAACCCCCAAAATAACCACAATATATATATATGCGTATAAGTGTCAAAGAGGAGTGCTACTGAGCATGGCAATATATATTTAAAACCAGAGACAGAACATGGAACAGCTCTGTCTCTGTTCCATGTTCTGTCTCTGGTTTTAAATATATATTGCCATGCTCGCACCACCTTGAGAAAGGTCCCACTGGGGGACCGAAACGTCGGTTTATGTGTCTTTTTCAATACAAAAATTTGTGATCAAACTTACCAGAGTGCGGTCTCCTGAACTCGTGCTTCAAACGGTATTGTATGGTATATATGTATATATATATACACTGTACCGTGTATTTGTGACAATGGATGTAGCACTGAGCTCTGTCTGTGTTCTATGTTCTGTCTCTGGGTTTAAGTATTCAGGGGTGAGTTGGGCTGTGGGCAGTATTTGTTCTTGGCCATATTTTGCAGGCATTACCACCCTGGGGTATTCAGGGGTGAGTTGGGCTGTGGGCAGTATCTGTTCTTGGCCATGTTTTGCAGGCATGGTCTCTTGCTGAAATAGTGGACACCTGCGTATTCCCTCGCATTTTGTCTACATTCTTGCATTAACTGTGTGGTTAACAGTTCTACATAATGAACATCAATTGTAATACCTTCTTGTTGCACCCTATGTGTGTGTATCCTCCATCTTAGCATTAAGACAGGCATTGTAGCAAGAATCTGTAATCTCTGAGGCGAGATGCTTCTGCTGGCAGGCGGATTCTTTCCACAGCGACACTGCTCCGGGCTCACCAAAAGCTCTGTCCACAGTTAGTAGGTCCCACAACACGGCAGGAGCACCCACAGTAGATGTGATAAAGGAGATAAGGATCCCCTCACTCACAGAGAGACAGCTTATGTAACAAGCCCTGAGCATGTACATCCCTGAAACTGCTACTGAGGCCCAGGGTTAGGCCTCAGATTTTTTTTAAAGTATTGACTTCTGGGGAAATGACCGATCAGATAAATAATGGTCTCAGTAAAGCAGGCTGATGGTACATTCCCTAGCGATGCCTTTTAATCTGCACTTTTGCTGTAGAAAACCAGCAATGTCTGCAGATTGTTAGAAGGCCGAACCGGAGCTCCAGAGAAATGCAGCCATCTTATAGCTCTACCTCTCGGAAGCCCCTACAGGGAGTTAAGGGGTTAAATCTTTTACAGGCCCTAGTTCATGTAGCTAATGTCAAGTAATCAATTTCATGTAGCTTATTTCATGTTGCAAGTCACATAGGATGGTGATTGGCTGGGTTATTAGCTTCTAGAAGGTACTGGAAAAGTCAACTGTTTCATACGCCTATAATATATACAGTATTATCTTTAACTGTGCATGCAATGTCTTGTATATAATGTATACCCTGCTCATTTATGTAACTGTATTTGTAAACATGGACAGGGAATAGTTCCGTGGGCGCCTATATACTTTACTACTATCAAAGGATATATGAAAACCAAGCCTGTTGGCTGTGAAGAAACGTTGATCCTCACGGTGGGCTTGAAAACAAAGAAAAAGCACAACACATAGCGTAATACTGTTGAAACATTAAACAAACAACATATAAGACAACATATAACAGCTGAAAACTGAAATGGTATTTTAGGACAATAAAATCATTTAATAACAATTAATAATTAATATAATGCAAAATTTACATGGACATATATATTTGAACAATTAAAAAACTAAATAGGTGGTTCTAGCACTCCGTAGCACCAATGATGATGATAGCAATGCCTACTCACCAGATGGAATAGGTTTGCAGGCAGTGGATAATTTAGAGAGTATCCCCTCTCATCTGTGTGCTGCTCTCTGCTTAACTGGCGTCTCCGTCGGCTCGTGGGTGCAGCTCATCAAGCGGGGACTCCTGCAGTACCGGGAAGCGCACCCGAGCAGATGGAATCCAGCAGCAGCTGATTCAGCACGATGTCAGCCACAGGCCACCGTCAGCTCGTCTGTCTGCTGCTCTCTGCTAGCTGGCGTCTCTGTCTGCTCGTAGATGCAGCTTGTCAGCAGGAACTCCCGCAGTGCGCCAAGCAGGGCGCTTGAATGAATGGAAACCGCAACAGCTGATTCAACTCGTCGACGGCTACAAGAGATAGTTAGCTGGCAGCTCACGTTGATTCACCGATATGTGGGGGATACTACACCAATGTGTACGGGGCTTGAACCTCCACCCTAGGCGTTTCAAGAGCGATCTGCTCTCTTCCTCAGGGGTATATGCCAGCTATACTATCTCTTGTAGCCGTCGACGAGTTGAATCAGCTGTTGCGGTTTCCATTCATTCAAGCGCCCTGCTTGGCGCACTGCGGGAGTTCCTGCTGACAAGCTGCATCTACGAGCAGACAGAGACGCCAGCTAGCAGAGAGCAGCAGACAGACGAGCTGACGGTGGCCCGTGGCTGACATCGTGCTGAATCAGCTGCTGCTGGATTCCATCTGCTCAGACGTGCTTCCCGGTACTGCAGGAGTCCCCGCTTGATGAGCTGCACCCACGAGCCGACGGAGACGCCAGTTAAGCAGAGAGCAGCACACAGATGAGAGGGGATACTCTCTAAATTATCCACTGCCTGCAAACCTATTCCATCTGGTGAGTAGGCATTGCTATCATCATCATTGGTGCTACGGAGTGCTAGAACCACCTATTTAGTTTTTAATTGTTCAAATATATATGTCCATGTAAATTGTGCATTATATTAATTATTAATTGTTATTAAATGATTTTATTGTCCTAAAATACCATTTCAGTTTTCAGCTGTTATATGTTGTCTTATATGTTGTTTGTTTAATGTTTCAACAGTATTACGCTATGTGTTGTGCTTTTTCTTTGTTTTCAAGCCCACCGTGAGGATCAACGTTTCTTCACAGCCAACAGGCTTGGTTTTCATATATCCTTTGATAGTAGTAAAGTATATAGGCGCCCATGGAACTATTCCCTGTCCATATTGTTATCCTGACCAGGGGGTCAGGCTTTGTGTCCCAGGCAGCCCCTTATGTATAGTCTAATTCATTATATAAGGTATTAGTTACTACACCACATTTATTGCGGTTAGCGCTACCTGTTTTTGTTGTTTATGTGTATTTGTAAACATGTATTATTTGTCTTAACTCTGTGCCCAGGACATACTTGAAAACGAGAGGTAACTCTCAATGTATTACTTCCTGGTAACATATTTTATAAATAAATAAATAATAACCCTTTAGGGGATGAATTAGTTAAGTAACCTTATCTTTTCCTTCCCAGCAACAGGGGTGGGGACAAAGGATATACATGTTTGTATGTTTGTTTGGACCTGGATATTTTCCTCATATCCCAGGAAGAACAAGAGGAGGGGGTCTCTGCGTTTCTCCTTGTCCTGTAAAGGGGGTGTAGCCATGGCTGGTTTTGGCTACTCTTCTGCCCTCCCTAACATGTAAGTCCTGGTAGATGTAGGCAGTATTAGGCCCATCTTGGGTTTACCCCTCCCCATGCAGCTTCCTTGAGTGGCAGGAGTGAAGGTGGGAAATGGTCTGTGTGTTGCCTAATCGTGGGTGCAGACCTTGTGCCCTCCCCGTTCTGCACTAAGGAAGAGGCAGCTCTAAAGTTAGTCATTCATGAGTACTCTAGCGATGGAGTGAGTACTCTGTGTGTGTATTGCCCTCAGGGTTGGGACTATATGATCAGTCCCACTAGGAGACTGTGAATAAGGCCTAAAACAAGATCTGACACAGGGACCATCCAGTGACCTGGGACCTGAGAGAGAGAAAGAAGTATTCACTGTATGATCAGGATGTATGCAGTGGATGTTAAATAAAGAGCTCCTGTTTCAATATACTCCTGCCTTGATTCTGCAGTCAATCAGGGGGAGTATGGAAGAATTCTACCATAGGGACTGCCTCCAGCACACCTGGAGCCTGTGGCGGATGGAGGTGCTAGCACTACAGAGACTGAACTGAAGCATCTACATCAAAAGCCTGTCCTGTTGTCCCGACACCATCGCGGAACCGCAGCCCTCCTGTGAACCAACAGGTAAAGCACAGCACCATACACCAGTAGCAGGGCAAATCTCCCATAGGGGGGGAAGCAGCGCTACAGGGGTAAGCAATGTTTCTTGTTTTCTGAGTTAAGGCAAGAATCCCAGTAGGGGCCCTGGAGACACAGCACTAGAAAGCAATCTTACCTCAGCAGCGAGTAGGTTCATCATCTCTGGGCTTATGAAGGAGACCTGGGGAGGACTGCTAGGAATTGCCAGAAGAAGTTTGCAGCTCTGTCCTAGGTAGAATAAAAATGCTTGAAAAAGCGCTGATCTACCTACACACCTCATGGTTGAGGAAACCTGAGTGTAAGTCTAATTTTGTAACTCATGGAAACCTGTCCTGTTGCTAACCTGAAGTTGACTGTTGATAAAGTTAAAGAAAGGTTACTGGCGCCTTTTCATTTATTGCTCACCATACCAGCCCTGCGTGAATTTGCAGCCCCCTGAGATTGAAGGTAACCGCTGAGTATCACCTACACATATTGGCACAGTTTGATGTGGCTCCTCTTCTATTGGCTGGGGGTAGAGGTGTTACATATGAATATAAAAATATGCAATATGCATATAATTGAGGTGTGTTCCCAGCTATCTTTCCTCTCTCTCCCAGCGGTGACTATAACGGACCTTACTTAGGGTGACCAGATTTTGAAAATAAAAAACCGGGACACAAAATTTTTTTTTTTTTACATTAACAGTTTATTTATTGTATTACACTTATACTTTACTACCATTAGTCCTTGTTACATAGTTACGTGTGTGTGTGTGTGTGTGTGTCGGATGACCTCACTAATCGAACAAAAAAAATGCCAGATGTGAATGACTTCTGAACCCCTTAACCAGTGTCAGGATGCCCCCTCTTCACAATTTCTAAAGCAGCAATCCCGCCTGGGATCTTACCTGATCCGCAGTTCCTCAAGGTACTATACTGGAGGGGAGGTGTTCCCTACCTGTCTTCCGATGTGAAACTTGAGTAAGATCATTGTATTGTATTGTATTGTATGTCTTTATTTATATAGCGCCATAAATGTACATAGCGCTTCACAGTAGTAATACATATCATATAAATAACAAATAATATAAATCAGGTCATGGGAATAAGTGCTTCAGACATAAAAGTAACATTAAGAAAGAGGAGTCCCTGCTCCGAGGAGCTTACAATCTAATTGGTAGGTAGGGAGAACGTACAGAGACAGTAAGAGGGAATTCTAGTAAGTGCGTCTGCAGGGGGCCAAGCTTTATGTATCATGTGTCCAGGATTATCCAGTGCTATTCATATGCATCTTTAAGCAGATGTGTCTTAATGTGGATCTTAAAGGTGGATAGAGAGGGTGCTAGTCGGGTATTGAGGGGAAGGGCATTCCAGAGGTGCGGAGCAGAAAGTGAGAGAGGTTTAAGGCAGGAGAGAGCTTTAGATACAAAGGGGGTAGAAAGAAAACATCCTTGAGAAGAACGCAAGAGTTGGGATGGTGCATAGCGAGAATTAGGGCTGAGATGTAAGGAGGGGCAGAAGAATGTAAAGCTTTAAAAGTGAGGAGTAGAATTTAGTGTGAGATACGGGATTTGATCGGAAGCCAGGAGAGGGATTTCAGGAGGGGAGATGCGGAGACAGATTTAGGAAAGAGTAGAGTGATTCTGGCAGAAGCGTTTAGGATAGATTGTAGGGGAGACAGGTGAGAGGCAGGAAGGCCGGACAGCAGGAGGTTGCAGTAATTGAGACGTGGATCTGGAAGAAAGCAGTATAGGTTATTTTGGTGTAGGTATACGGCAGTTAAGATAAGACAGAGAGAGTGGGTGACAGACAGACAGACTGAGTGAGAGAGCCAGGAGACAGAGAGCCAGGAGACAGAGAGCCAGGAGACAGAAAGCCAGGAGACAGAGAGCCAGGAGACAGAGAGCCAGGAGACACAGAGCCAGGAGACACAGAGCCAGGAGACACAGAGCCAGGAGACACAGAGACAGGAGACACAGAGACAGGAGACAGAACAGAGAGACACAGAGACAGGAGACAGAACAGAGAGACACAGAGACAGGAGACAGAACAGAGAGACACAGAGAGTGACTGCCTGCCTGACACTTGGGTGGGTGGGTGGGTGACTGCCTGCCTGACACGTGGGTGGGTGACTGACACGTGGGTGACTGACTGACACGTGGGTGGGTGACTGACTGCTACGTGGGTGGGTGACTGACACGTTTGACTGACACGTGGGTGAGTGGGTGACTGGGTTGGTGTCTGTATACACACTATCACTGATACACACAGACACTGGGAGGGGGCAGTAACACACACACTGGGGGGGGGGGCAGTCACACACAGACTGGGAGGGGGCAGTTACACATACACACAGAATGGGAGGGGGGCAGTCACACACACACACAGATTGGGAGGGGGACAGTCACACACACACAGACTGGGAGGGGGCACACACACTGGGAGAGGGGCATCACACAGTGGGAGGGGGCAGACAGACACACACACACACAGACTGGGAGGGGGCAGTCACACACAGGCTGGGAGGGGGGGGCAGTCACACACACACACTGGGAGGGAGGCAGTCACACACACACTGGGAGGGAGGCAGTCACACACACACTGGGAGGGGGGCAGTCACACATACACTGGGAGGGGGGGCAGTCACACACACACAGACTGGGAGGGGGGCAGACACACACAAACTGGGAGGGACACACACAGGCGTCATGGGGCTTACCAGTGAGTGTAGTGCCACAGTACAGAGCCAGAAGTAGTGAGGCTTTTTTTCCAGTATGCCGGCAGTTTAAGTTGCCAGCTGTTTGCTGGGAGCCTTCCTTCTGGTGAAAAACACACACACACACACACACACACACACACACACACACACACACACACACACACACACACACACACACACACCATCCGCCCCCGATACTAACCCCCGCCCCGGCATAGCCTGACCTCCAACCAATCCCCTGCTTCTACTCTAAAGCCCCGCCCCCCGGCATCCTGCTATTGGGAAAATAAATAAATAAATACTCACGGCTGCCGCATCCTCCTCACGCTGCCGCCCCTGCGCACCGCTGCCGACTCGCACACGTGACCAGTCACCAGGGGCAAAACCCGGGACATTTCCGGGACGGACTGTCACCCGGGACAGCCCAGAAAAAAACGGGACTGTCCAGGCAAAACCGGGACGAATGTTCACCCTAACTTTAGTGTATCTGAGATGAACCTCCCTACAGCTGTATTGAGCCCATTGCATGTCATCTGAAATAATGGCCATAAAAATAACACCAAGCTTTTCACAGTCTGGTTAAAGTCACATTATTTGCTTTGGTGAAAACCAAAAGGTTAAAATTAAACAGGCTAACACAACTTAGTGTGTCGCGATAGTGGGTCGCGATCTCCCTGTGTGCCTCATTGTTCTCCGCTCCTCCGGAACACTTCCGCATCCACGCGGGGGGCTCGCGTCACTTCCGGTGCGTCGGAGACCTCCGGACTCGGTGGTGGGTTCTCGGTGCTCTCTCGATGGATACTATCTGACTAGACACTCTACGCGTTTCGCCATTAGGTACACACGGCTTCGTCAGGAGTCCTGACTGTGTACCTGCTACCCGCTACTGCGCTATCTTTGTTCATCCTAAGTGTAAGCCTCCATTTGTATATTTACCCTTTTTAATATAATTACGGTCTACACCAGCGTTTCCCAAATGGGGTTCTGCGGAACCCTTGGGTTCCGTGGAGCAGTCCCAGGGGTTCCGCCGACAGACGGGCCGCCCGCACTCACTGTGCTGGATTTCCCCGTCAAAAAAGCAATCTGTCTGTAGCTGCAATTTCGAAGTCAGGCATTAGGTGGCGCTGTGCTACACAGCTAATGCAGCAAGCACCTCGTCTGCCTTTGATACGGTGAGTGTGTGTGTGTGTGTGTGTGTGTGTGTGTGTGTGTGTGTGTGTGTGTGTGTGTGTGTGTGAGAGAGTGTGTGGGTCATTGTGTAAGAGAGATATGGGCAAAGGAGGGGTGAAAGAGAAACATGAATAGAGGGGGGGTGAAAGAGAAACATGAACAGGGGCGGTGAAAGAGAGACAAGGGCAGAGGGGGTGTGAAAGAGAGGCATGGGCAGAGGGGGGTGAAAGAGACAAGGGCAGAGGGGGGTGAAAGAGACAAGGGCAGAGGCGGGTTGAAAGAGAAACATGGGCAGAGGGGGGGGGGGGGTGAAAGAGAAACATGGGCAGGGGGCGGGGGGTGAAAGAGAGACATGGGGTGTGAGACATATTGGGGGCAGGGGGAGACACACAAGGGGAAGGTGAGAGAGACACTGGAGGGAAGGGAGAGTGAGAGAGACACTGGGGAGGGAGTGTGATACACACTGGGGGGAGGTAGTGACACACTGGCTGGAGGGAGAGACACAGGGGGGAGGGAGTGAGGGACACACTGGGGGAGGGAGAGAGACACTGGGGGGAGGGAGTGGTGGGGGTCTTTTTTAAAAATGTATTGGGGCGGTGGGGGTCATTTAAAAATGTATTGGGGCGGTGGGGGTCTTTTAAAAATGTATAGGGGCGGTGGGGTTCTTTTAAAAATGATCTTGAACCAAGAAAGTATTTAAGGGGTTCCATTCTGTTTTACAAAATATAAAAGGGTTCCACGACTAAATTTAATTGGGAAACACTGGTCTACACTACATGGTCTGTTTCTCTCTTTTTTGGAGACTGTTTGCTGGTAGTTGCTGCATATTCATTGGAACATCCACCCCTCTAAGTTGGATGACTGCTCCTTTTTGCTGCTTTTATGTGAGTAGCCATGTGTGAGCCCTGCACGAGAATTATATTCACTGTGTATGACATTGCTGTACTACGTGATGTCTTTTTATTTTACATGGCTGCAAGCTGCGCTCCTCTGGTTCTTTTAGAAGAATTGAACATGCAAGACTAGTGAAACAGTCTTATACCAAGGGTTGAGTGCATCTGCTAAGCCTCTTATTCACTTTTGAGCCCCATAGTTCACTATTGTGTATGCTGTCACTTTTATTTTGGCACCTATATTTTTAACACATATATTTGCACATTTATTATTTTGGGTTTGTTAGAGCGCTACCATGCACATTTTCTGTTATAGCCCTCTTACATACACAGCATCTAATATTGTGTTTCTGTATTTCTGCCGTACTTTGATGAAGGAGCCTGAGAGGTTTGAAAGATTGTAACATTTCAACTACTTGTTGTTCCAATAAAAGGTATCTTACCCCCTACTGAGTACTCCCTTTCTTTCCTTTGTTACTACTTTGACACTTGTGCTCTATTCATTAACATACACGAATAGACAAAGACAAATTGCGTCATATCTTACAAACAAACCGGTTTTGTCACAAAAATTGCTATAGAAAGGATTTTTTTTATTACCAATACTTCTGCACACATAATTCTTATTGCACTATGAACTATATGAACTGTTACTAAATGTCCTTCTTATCAGATGTCTTTGCACTGATTTTCTTGTACTATACTGAATTGGACCTATAGATCCCAACTGTCGCTATTTCTACGTCAAAGTATCCCCCATATATCAAGAAGGGTCTGTCTGATACTTTTATGGAAATTGATTATTTTTGTGCTTTTTAACTGAAACATAAATCACTAATCTCAATACAAGTTACTAAAAAATGCCTGCATTATGCTCCCAAATCTCACTGATTAGAGTTACTGTATGTGCGTCAGTGTGCTGAATCTCTACACATCTCACAAAGGGACACACAGATAAGTCTTTCAGTATTTGCTGCATTGTGACATGTTGACCCTTTTTAAAGAGAATTACCACAAACTGTTGCTGTGGATGAAATGTAAGATAGAAATTCTTGGAAGGGTTGGGGAATGAAGTAAGCTTTGGAACAACAGCCATAAATGTACTTTATGTCTTGTTCCCTCTTGTGCTCTGGAGTCAGGGCTGCAGACAGCTTTCCCAGGGGCCCAGGACTAGAGTTTCCACTGGGCCACCTTACAGTATTAGCAGCCTTCCGAGAAGCCCACTCTATCTCCCTCTCTCCTCCCCACACTCTCTCTTGACCCCCACCCTATCTGTCCTCACCCACTCTCACCCTTTCTCCCTCTCTCTCCCCCACCACCCCGTCTCTCTCCCCCATCACCCTCTCTTTCCCACACCCCACTGCTCTCTCTCTACATACCCAACTCTCTCTCCCACACCCCACCTCTTTCTCTCCCATACCCAAACTCTCTCTCCCACACCCCCTCCTCTCGCTATTTCCCACACACCCACCTCTCTCTCCCACACCGCTCCCTCTCCCACCTCCCCACCACACTCTCTCTCCCGCCTCCTGATCTCTTGCTCTCTCTCCCACTTCCCCTCTTCTCTCTCTCTCCCACCTCCCCACCTCTCTCCCACCTTCCCACCTCTCTCCCACCTCCACACCTCTCTCTCCCACCTCCACGTCTCTTTCTCCCACCTCCCCCCTCTCTCTCTCCCACCTCCCCACAATTCTCTCTCCCACCACCCCAACCTCTCTCCCACATCCACTCCCACACCTCTCTCCCCATACACTCTCCAACACACACTCAATAACCCCTAAAAAACATATCCCCATCCCATTACACAACAGCCCCACCCCCAATACACACCACCCCCACCACCACTATACATAATACCCCCCCCCACTCTAATACACGCAATAACCCTCCACACCAGTAACCTCCCCACTCCAATACACATGTAACCCTCCCTGCCCAGCTTCTAGGGAGAGTATATCAGTGTTTTATGTATGGCTTCTCTGCATGGATTACCATGGCTCAGGGTGCTGGATTCAGGTGGCTGAGTGATGAGGTAGGAAGTTGTGGGATAATGGGGGCCAGAAACTTCTGTCATACAGCAGCCTTTTATTTAAGTCCCTAGGCACCAGGACCACACACACAGCGCACTTTAAACAACGTCGTACTGTTTCTTTATTGTTATCGATGCATTCTGTGCGTCCATCAGTGCCCGCAGTTAACACTCAGTGGGAGGTATATATCTTGGTTCCTTAACTGCTCTGAGACCCGGGCCACCCTCCTTTTCTGTTCGGGATACCCCTGTGTATTATCCCGGTAATGCTAGGCCCATTGGAAATCCTAGCGGGTCCTGTACAAGTGACCCCAATACCTTTGGTCTGTGGGGGAACTGAAACTTCCCTTCAGTCGGAGAGGTCTGTTAATACAGATCCGTGGTTAGAGCCGATCTGCCGACACCCACAAATCCTCATTATTGAGGCCACCTGTGGCATGCCATTTTCATGCTGTTGAAGGTTACTGTATATTGGACTCCCTTAATCTTCTTATGGGATCCTAACTTAACCAGGGTACTGTCCCAAGCCACAACCAAATAAAGTAGAGGGGGCCTCGTATATACTATTGTATTATTAAATCCCTATCTCTCCTCCCTGAGGCTCCTCTCCTCTCCTAGAACCCACCCACCTCGAACCTTCCCTTCCCCTTATGTAATCTCTGGGATGTCATGCTCTCATGGCAACACTGGGTGAGGCCCGGTACACGCTAACCATGCTAGTAACACTTTAGAGGGGGGGGAGGTTAATCACTTAATGACTCCCTTTCTCTGATTGCAGCAAATGGTGGTATTAAAAAAAAAACGTAGAGCTTAGATGACTCAAATTAAGTTCATGAGTCATAGGCTCTCGCTTTCAATATCCAGCACCGAGCTAGAGAAAGAAAGAGAGAGAAGCCATGAATAAAGTAAAATGCATTCCCAATGGATAGAAAAACAATATCAAATACATACAGTAATAAACAGGAGGAAGCTACAGCACAATTTCTCTTTTGGTGACACCGTAATAATAGTTTGTGTATAGAATTTTGAAAGCGAAAGTAGCCAGCAGAACATATCATCTAATGCTGTTGCAGGAAGCTCAGAAATATAAAGTGACTTTCCTCAGGTCACAAGTTGATGGTGCTTGAAAAAGAGTAAGTCCTAAGGCTCACTGTTAATAAGCTGTGAAGTCCTGTGTGTGCATGAGGCCAGGAGAAGAGATCTCCACAGCATATTGAATAGGGTCCTTGGATGGTAGCTGAACACCCATTTTCAAACTATGCTTTTTTCATGACCCTGTGACACCAAGAGGCGTTAGAATTTATCATGAAGATAAGGTATATTTGCATGTCTACGACAGGTCTGCAACTCTGTCTTTCCCCATTATCACTACAGCCAGGGATTCTGGGTAATGACATGCAAATGAGCAATCAGTGAGTCACTCTTTACATCTTATCCATTGTAACATGGACCCGTATAAGCTAATGCCTGCCGTATTACAACGCGTTTCAGCACAGCCAGGGTTAAAGAAGTGCACAGCCAGAAAGGATGGCTTACTCAATGTAAGGATCTATCATTCGCGCGCTCCCTACTTGCCCAGACCTGCGACCAGGCCTCCTGCCTCTTCTGCCTCCTGCAGCGCATCTCACAGGCCTGACCTTGCTTGTTTTTTGGATTCTGTACTTCTCCGCTCCTGACTCGACTTACCCACGACGATCCGTACCTCTCCTAACCATACCTCGGCAAGTATCACTGACCATCCTGACCTCTCTTACCCCGACCCGGCTACCTCAACTTATCTACACCCCAGACACGCCCTCACGGCTGTGGGTTGGCGTTGATCAAATCCCCACCTCGACCTCGCAGTCACGCCTTGTTTGTGATGAGCGCATCGTTACACTCAGACAGGTGCTTCGTCCTTTTGGGTTTCATCGGTGCGGGATTGGTTGCTGGCTGTGCAACGTGAATCTGGTGCTTGGGTATAACCCAGACATTAACAAAGTTACGGTGGGTTCAAAAAGTAACAATATCATGAAGGTGATATGAGATTAAAGCAAATAATGTAGTTCTCCATTTAAACCAGTGTTGTATTTGAATCTTCAGAACTGTAATCCTCATCTTATTGTTGGACTTCATGGAAAACGAGATGTACAGTTTGTCTCAATGTATCTTCCATGGCAAAATATCCATTAAATATAAGAATAAATACTGCATAGAAGCCCGTGACTTTTTGCATTTCATCACTACAATTAAAATGGTGTTGAAATTGCTTCCCAATGGATGCAGTGAGATTTCACAGTATATAAATCTTTATAGTATTTCTAAATAGCCTCAATTTACCCAATAATGTAATGTACTTGTACACTGCACTATAAGTAGGGATTCCAGTTTCCAGTGTTTATTTCTTGTGTTTTGAAAAAAAAATCAGTGTTTATCAATGTTGACTATGAAAACAAATTGACATACTGTACATATAGTGTTTATCGGTGCTTATTGTTGTGGTTTCCTTGCTGTGTTGCCTGTGTCTTCTACCTGTGAGTGGGCTGCTACAAGAGGTGGATCTCAATAGGAAATTATGTTTCATTTCTGGTGTTTATCGGTTTTGACGGAAAGTTCAAGATGGCCAGTTGGTGGTGTTTTTCGTTAAAGGAGCCATTCATGCACTTTTTTAATTATTATTTCTTAACATAGGTATGAAGTAGGGAGTCTCCGGAGCTGAACCCCATTCATTTCAACTCCGGGGACCCCTCTTCATCCTGAGAAACTATCCTTGACAAAATGTGCAGCTCCCGCGTCACACGGGCCAATAGGAAGCCGAACCTGATGATGTCACGGCTTCCTATTGGCCCAAAGGGCGCGGGAACTTTCATACTCCGCCATTACGTAAACCCTGCTAGCCGAGCGTAGTGGCTACCGGCACTCCGTACAGAGGGAAGTATCTCCCCAAGCAGGAGTGCCCAGAACTGAAATTAATGGGGTTCGGGTCCGGAGACCCCCTGCTTCAATGCTATGTAATTATTTTTTTTTTTAAATGACAAAAAAAGACCACATGTATTGCCGCTTTAAAACCTAGAACCGGAATCTCTAAATATGAGATACCTGGAAGTATAGGGCTCCCTCATGTGGCAGTTAAGGGTAATAGTTTGCAAAACTAGACAAAAAATATTTTGGAAATGAAAAACTACAAAAACAATATACTATTAGAATAAGGCTTCACTACTAGTAATTTGTTTCATAGATCTTGAGATCAGAGCAACATTTTTCATAATCAAGACAATGATTTGATCAAGAAAAAGATCAAAATTCACAGGTTTTGAAAAAATAGAAAATCACATGATATTCTTTTCAGGTAATTCAATTAAAATCTTAAATTGAATCACAGAACAATAGTTTACATCCAAGCAAGGACATTTGCACTTAAACATGCAAACCATTTCTTTATGATGTGGTCAAATATTAATTGCATTACAAATTGTATGTCATAGTTACATAGTAGATGAGGTTGAAAAAAATAGATATGTCGATTGATTTAATTTAGTGTATGTTAAATTTAGGCGACAGATACTTATCCTATATTTGTATTTATAGTATTTTGATCCAGAGGAAGGCAAACACAAAACCCCAGTGAAACATTATCCTCCCTGACTCCAATAATCAACGAAATTCTTGTATTTATATCAGTCTAGAGAAAGGCAAGAAGAACGAAAAATATTACACGGCTGTCAGTTCTGTTTAATAAGGGGAGAAGAACAAATTCTTCCAAACTCCATTAAACTACAATTATCTTAACATGCCCTGAATGTAACTTGATACTCTTATTTTCGAAGGAAATAACAATTTGGAAGTATTCATGTATCTACCATCAATGGGGTCATTCATTCAACTGCGAAAGTGCCAACCGGGGCACTAACGCACAGAAACACGTGTTGCCTTCAACGGGAGTTTCCATGCTGTAGTTACTCCAGTCAGCATTGTCACAGGTTAATGAATAACCCCCAATGTCTCACATTGGAGTAAACTGAACTTCGCTCTCAATGTATTTTTCTTCCATACTTTCTAGATTTTGTATTTTTCCTCTTACCCAGCGTCCTAATTTGTGATAATCAACAATGCTTTAGTGATCCATTAAAAGTACATTTTTAAGTCTCCAACATTGTCAGGACAATGCTATGCTCCTAACTTGATTAAATACCCCCAGGCCAATTTGGACTCTTTACGTTCTGAGCCGATGGTACACCCCTCTCCTTGTGATCTGGTGGATTCCCCCCATCTGCTCAGGGATGGCACAGCTGGGGGTACGCCTGCCCACGCGCTGTTTGCTCAGAACATAGGGTATAACCTCTCTCTCCCAGAACGATTTTATGGAGATCTCAAACAATTTGCTGCCTTCCACATGCAGTGTCGATTTCAGTTTTTGATGAAGCCAGCGAATTTCCTGACTGCAGGCGAAAGGGATTTCTAACCTGGGGAGTAATGCTTTTGGCCTGGGCAACTCCGCTGCTGAATAAAAATATCCCAGCGTTTCTAAACTCTGCTTTTCTTCACACTACAGAGAAACCCTCTCTCAACCAAATGAAATAAGACTGGTGCTCCTCTGGGATCTAATAATATAATACACAGAACAAAAAAAAATTGCACTTGTGGTCACTCAGGCCTAATGTAAATGTACAATGTTGGAGACAAAAAATAAACTTTTAGTGGATCACTAAAATATTATTGATAATCACAAACGGCGATGCTGGATAAAAGGAAAAACACACAAAATAGATAGACGATGGTTAAAAATTCCTTTGACTACCATGTGGAAGGTCTATCGCTCGAAGCATGCAAATCGGGGTTAGTAGAGGACCTCTATCCTTGGATGAAAGATGTAGACAAAATGAAAATGTATGTCTTTATTGTGGACAAAAGGGACATTACGTAAGAGAATGTTCACTACTAAAGATGGGAAATGAGTCTGCTCGGAGGTAGGTAGGAGCGTACCTCTGAGCGATAGTACCATAGAAAACAGCACTTTTAAACTGAAACAGGTGGTGATCCCACTAGCACATTTTTTTCACCTGTAGTTTTGAGTGGGATCAGACGATCGGTTAGCTTTGGAAGTACTGGTTGATTCAGGAGCTTCTGGAAACTATGTTTTTTTAGTATGCCAAGGTCAATGTCACAACCATGTTTTTAAAGAGAAACCCGGAACCCGACAGATCTGCAGATGGATCATTGTTGATGTATGGGGCCATCACCCACAAGACTATTCTGTTACGCATGAAGACTCAGGACCACTTGGAATACATTTGCTTCTACATAATAAACGCACCCTATTGCAAAGTGATCCTGGACATGCCATGACTAACTATGCACTATCGATTGGCAGGCTCAGAAGATCTCCTTTCCATTACGCTTTTGCCAGGAGAAATGTCTTCAAGGATCATGCGGTCTGATGCTGAATGGGGACCCATTGAGTACGCCTTCATAACTGTACGTGGCTAATGCCAATCACTGGGTTACTCAAAGAGTATGAGGACTTCGAGGATGTGTTTAATTGAGTGCACGCAGAAGTTTTGCCCCCCACGTGCCCTATGATTGTCGCATCAACCTTATGCCTCGAAAGGATATCGCTCACGGCAATATCTATCCGTTGTCCCTGAAAGATCAAGTACCCAGGGAATATATTGACGAAAGCCTAAGGAAAAGTTTTTTTTCGTCCTTCCATGTCTCTGACAGCGGCACCGCTATTTTTTGTGCAGAAGAAAACACTGAACTGAACGACATTACTATTAACAACCGCTACACTCTCCCTCTTATTCCAGATCTGTTTGATCAAGTTCAGGATGCGTCCTGGTTTTCCAAGATGGACTTAAGAAGAGCGTACAAGCTAGTGATGAACCACTAGTGGTGACGAGTGGAAAACCGCATTCAAGAGTAAGTATGAACACTTCGAATATTGGACTCTGCAACGCCCTTGCGGCCATGACATTTTTAGGGATCTGCTTGGCATCTTTCTTGCTGTATACCTGGATGACATTTTAAATTTACAGAACACCTACAAGCTCATATTGAACCCCCAAAATACCCACAACATATATATATAAGTGTAGCCAGGTCACCCTTTGCCCCCTGCGACCCCCTCGGGAGCATCCGTGGGCACAAGCAATGCTGCGTACTGCCGGAGGCCAGCGGCAGACCCGACGGCCATCCCAAGGGTGGGGGCCGTTGCAGGGAGCGGTGCGCTGTCTCCGCGAGCGGGCCGGTTGCCGGGGACGCGATCGGGCCGTTGATTAGGCCGCGGTCGCGTCTCTAAGGTCCCGGCGGCCGGCGAGGAGAGCGCTACCATTACGCAACCACTCGCGCATGCGCAGTGATCGCGCGAGTGTAGGAGTAAGCCGACAGAGTCGCGCATGCGCAGTACAGCCGTCAGAGGCAGGGAAAGTCGCGCGAGGGCCAGAACAGAGTAGGGAAAGGTTGAGGAAGCTCCCTATAGCTCGCTCATGCGCAGGAAAGGCGCGCACGCGGCCCCAATGCCAGGATAGGCTCTATGGGACTACAACTCCCATGGAGCATAGCGAGGGAGGCACCAGGTGCCTCATAGGAGCCAATAGGGCTGCAGGATTGTGCTGGAGGAAAGGATACATTTCGCGGGCTTGCATCACGCTAGTCAGTCAGCGGAGGGACCCTGTGGAGGAAGGAGGTAGGGTACAGGAGAGAGGGACTCCCTTGTATTAGGCCAGCACCCCCTTGGTCCAGGATAGCTCAGCTCCCCAGTAAGGTGAGTGTTGCCAGGGGCAGCCCTCAGGTTAGGGACCTTGCCACTTACATTAGTGGGAGCTGGGAGAAGGAAGTCTGCAGTTAGAGAGTTGGAGTCAGGGAGCTGTTAGGGAAGTAGGGTGTAGGGAGCGAGTGCAGCTTCTGCCCCATATAGGTACCTACACTCCAGGTAGACTCCAACTCCCCACTAGTTGGGTGGGTAACTGTTGTGGAAGGTGATAGAGGGTTGGAGCTAGGGAGCTGTGAGGGAAGAAGGGTGCGGGGAGTGAGAGCAGCTCCTGCACCCCATAGGTACCCACACCCCAGGTAGGCCCCAACCCCCCCCCCACTAGTGTAGTGGGTTAAGTACTGAGGGAGGCCCAAGATAGGGACGCTACCCTTAGTGTTGTTAGAGTGCTGCCTTGTCAGGGTCACAGCGAGCAGTGCTGTGAGGTCTGATAGGCAGGCACCTTGTTGCGCAGCACGTTGGCTGCAGCCTCCAGTGAGTTACAGCTTGCTGCGGTAGGCGCTGGGACTAGTCAGAGAGTAGTGGGTCTGGAGAAGGGCTATAGCTGTTCTAGTCACCTTGAGGTAGCGCTAGGGGTAGGATGCCTGAAGGGATAGCCTGTTAACGAGGTCAGGAATTCTGGAGAGGATCTGCACTAGGCTAGCCAACAGTAGGTAGACGCCCAAGTACTGCATGGAAGAGTACTCTAGTCCATTCCAGATCACTTACCGAAGGGACTTGGGTAGTTGGTGGAGTGGGACAGGTCATTACCCCTGCAGGCCCTAGGAGTTCCCCAAGCCACTACAGGTTGCTGTACTACAGGGACAGGCCCTAAGTTAGGGTTCCTGTCACTTTAGTACCACTTATATAGATAGGGACACAGCGGCTGCTGCTGTTCCTGTGGAAGCGGTTGGACCCACGTTGGGGTCCACAGAGACGATTCCAGAGTGGGACCGCCCTAGCGGTCCGCACGTGCAAGGAGTTCGGTTGGAGGATCAGACGGACTCATCACACGTCTGACCCTTTGAGAAGTTTGTTGCTGACCCGAGCACCGGAGTGCTCGGCAGGTATTATACCATCACATGTGCACCAACAGGCCTAGAGGTTCTTAGTGACTGCGCAGTCACCCATTGACTATCTCTGTAGGAGTACGGGACATTGGGTGGGGTTCTTGGGACACTGGGTGGGATCACCTAGTGTTTGGGAATCGTCCTGCGAGACGTCACTGTTAGTGTCTCACCGTGAGAGAGACACAGGTTATCATTATTATTCGTTAGTAAAGTCCTTAGTTATATAATCACTGTGTGTGTGGTTTCTGATTGGGTTCCTATGTAGGGTCATTCTACACTTCCATAGAATCCTACACAGGTGGAGGCGCTGAAAGAAGATTCGTTCCAGAGGATTCACCCCAGGCTCTCAATAGCGGAGGCTCAGACTTCCTGTGAGCCTGCAGGTATACGCACCACACCGGTAACACCGCATGTTCTACTCACCCACACTATATATGCGATTGGGTGGGGTGGAAAACCCGTTACATAAGCATATGAGTGTCACAGAGGAGTGCTACGGAGCATGGCGATATATATATTTAAAACCAGAGACATAACATAAAACACAGACAAAGCTCAGTGCACATCCAGAAAAACTTATATACGGTACAGTGCCTAAATATACATGTATAAATAACTAATAAATAAAATGGTCTTTTAGTTTAATATTTTTGCCAAATTGTTGTAAGCCCTTGAGTCAACTGCACGGCAGACCACATTTCAAGGGTCCCTAACACTAATATAGATTCTTAATAACCTGTGCAATACCAGGAAGAATGATTTATAATAAATCTGTCAATATTAGTTGCAAAAGTTCTAAGTCTGATTGAAGCTTTTATTAACCTGTACATTACCAGGAAAAGCACTCTAATAGATTTGTCACAATCACACTGCAAGCAAGCAAGTTCCCCTGAGAGTGGGATATGCCATGGAGTTCAATATGAGCTTGTACAGTAGGTGTTCTGTATGTTTTATAATTCTTGTTCAGCTAGTCTTAGCTGATTGGAAGGTGGCAACCTCCTACCTAATTGAAGCTCACTCCCTCCCACATTTAAATGGTTAAAAGCTCACTCCATGGCATCTCCCACTCTCAGGGGAACTTGCTTGCTTGCAGTGTGATTGTGACAAATCTATTACAGAGTGCTTTTCCTGGTAATGTACAGGTTAATAAAAGCTTCAATCAGACAGAACTTTTGCAACTAATATTGACAGATTTATTATAAATCATTCTTCCTGGTAATGCACAGGTTATTAAGAATCTATATTAGTGTTAGGGACCCTTGAAATGTGGTCTGCCGTGCAGTTGGCTCAAGGGCTTACAACAATTTGGCCAAAATGTTAAACTAAAAGACCATTTTATTTATTAGTTATTTATACATGTATATTTAGGCACTATACAGTATATAAGTTTTTCTGGATGTGCACTGAGCTTTGTCTGTGTTTTATGTTATGTCTCTGGTTTTAAATGACATTTTAAATGACATGAAACATCCGTGAGGTCTTGAAAAGATTACGCATACACAAATTATATGGCAGACTGGACAAATGTTCTTTACACGTTACAGAGGTGAAATTCCTTGAGTATGTGCTGACCCCGAATGGTGTTTCGATGTACAAACAGAAGATTCACGCCATTCTAGAATGGCCTGCACAACGTAACATCACAGAGATACAACAATTCCTCTACTTTGCTTATTTCTATCGTCGGATTATACCAGAATTCTCTCAACCGGTAACACCGCTAACTGACCTCACTCGCAAGGCAGTACCCTTTGGATGGACCTCCGAGATTGAGTCCATATTTAACCAGCTAAAGGTAAGATTTTGTGAAGCTCTTGTTCTGGAACAACCTGCCATCCGTAAAACCTTCATCCTCTAAACAGATGCCTCTAACTCTGCCTTAGGGGCCATTTTGTCGCAATGCGACAGAGAAAATATCCTGCACCCTGTGGCCTATCATTCACGAAAATGAACTGGTCTGGAACTTATTTACTCAATATACAACAAAGAACTTTTGGCAATCAAGGAGGGGCTCCATCATTGGTAACACTACCTGGAAGGTGCTTCTCAGCCCGTCTAAGTGATTACAGATCATAAAAACTTGACATTCTTAAAGTCAGTTAGGTGTCTTAGTCCTAGACATACTATATGGATGTTGTTTTTCACATGCTTTCAGTACATAATTTCGGATTGACCAGGAACTAACATGGGAAGGCTGATATCTGTTCCCGGTTATCCAACTGTAATGGGTATCGCCTGGAACCACTGCCTATTTAAACATCCCAGTTTATTGCCTCTATTGATCCAACCACATGTGAAGTTCAACTACAGGTCACACACTGAGTTAAAGGAAATTCAGTTCTTCAAAAAACACCCATAATTTTCCCCAGGAGAGGGAGGGTTTATTTACAAAGCAACCAAAATAAATGTGTCTTTAAAAAGGACATGGGAATAATTTCTAGAGTGGTGACAAGTCATCACTTGCAAGTTCTCCAGAAATACAAAAGACTCTCAAACTCATCCACCACTGGTTCTGGTGGCCTCATACGAACAATGAGATTGAAGATTATGTACGCAACGACGTAATATGTGCTCATATGAAAACTTCCTGACACAAGCCTTTTGAAATTCTTCGCCCATTGCCTATTCTAGCTAAGACCTGGCATACGTGAATGGATATGAAGGGACATAGCATTTGAGCTCCTACAGGACACTATATATAAGCCCTGGCAAAGGCTGTCTATGAACTTTGTTACAGATCTACCAATGTCCAAAAAGAATATAACTATAGGCTTGTTTTCTAAGATGGGTCAACCCATAGCTTTGCCCAACCTTCCCTCCTACCCCAATTCACAGCTCGGTTCTGGAAGGCACTTACCTCTGCACTGGGAATCCAACCATGTCTCTCCTCAGCGTTCCAGTCATAGACTGCTGGACAGACAGAGCAGGCGAATCAAGTCCTGGAGCAGTGCCTCCACAGCTAAATCAGCCAGGCTCAAGACTATTGGGTGGATCTCCTACATTTGGCAGAATTCGCATATAACAATCATGTCCTCACCTTCACTGGCGTTTCCCCATTTTATTGCATAACTGGTAGACGTGCCAAAATGCTCCCCGTATCTCTACCACCTCTGGACATCGCTGACGTACCTGCAGCATGGTACGTGGCGCGTTGCTTGATTCAAGTACAGAACAAATTAGTTCAAAGATTATTGCACACCAAGTGAGCCTATAAGAAATATGTGGACCTAAGAAGGAGACCCATGCCCCAGTACCGGTCTGTCTGTCCACTAGGCACCTACAGATTATGGGCTATCATCCCAAACTTAAACCTTGATTGGTGAGTCCCTTTCCCATAGTCCTGATCTTGAACCCTGTGGTGGTAGAGTAAGGATACCACGTTACTAGAGAGTCTACCCAGTCTTTCATGTTTCGCTACTTAAAAGAGCCAATCTGACCCATATGCCCAAGAAAGAACCACCAGTGGTTACAGTGGATGGCACTAGTGTATACAAAGTAGGGCGCATACTGGACTCTCAGGTCCGTCAATGACGGTTCGAACATTTAGTTGACTGGAAGGGGTATGGTCATGAAAACTGCTCTTGGGAACCACACATACCCAGACTGGTGCGATTGTTCCACAATCGACAACCGAACAAGCTAGAGCCTTGCCCCCACTGCAGGCACACGGCCCGTCCAGGGAGGTATACCGTCCTGTGCCGGTCCTTGCTGGGTTTCCATGAATGCCTCCCTTTCTGTAAAATAATTCCTTTGATCTGCTGTGCTTTTTCAGTCTTTGCTGCCAGTTCCCCCGAAGAACCACTTCCTGAATTGGGACTATTTAAACCCTGCACTGCGTTACTTTCCTTGCTGCTGCAACAGGATATTTCCTGTTGATGTTGCTTCTTGCATGTCTCATCTACTATTTGCTGGACTTATTCACCCTTGCTTTGAACCATTTTCTCTCTGCTGGATTTCCCGTGTATAACCCATGACTGTTTGACCTCCCTTCGCGTTCCGCTTGTCTGGACCTGTTCCTGCCTGCCTACCTGCCTCTTCCCTATGGATGTCTCTTCACTTCTGGACCCCTAATTGCTCTTGGATCCCTCTTTTCTTGGTACAGTTCTCTCTGCAAGTTCTATCACTGCCCATGGGGGCAGCTCGCTACCCTCTGTGTTACCAGGAGGGGTGGAGGGTTGCTCTCGACCAGCTGCGGTGGACGTCCATCTGCTCCTGTGTGATCTGCTGCTCGTGTTGTCCCAGAATGTTGCTATAAAAGCCAACACCTGAGAAGGAAGACAGAATGACCCACCCTAGCAATGTGACTGTTTAACATCTGTTCTTTTCCAGAACCATCATTGTGTTCCTATTGAGCCCTGAAAACAGGAAGTCGATTTGGAGAACTCAGCATCTTGGATGTTGAATATGTAAATAACCTCACCCCATTGTCAAGCTGCTCACTCACTTTCCCTTACCATGTTAATTAATTGGCAAAAATTTAACAAAACTTAGGAAATTACGCAATACATCCTGTTCAACTGCAGGTGCCACTGTTGGCTGTTATACAGTAGCTACATATACTTACTGTAACTTGCTGCATGATATGTAAAGTAACACAATGAATCCCTTTGCTGCTAGAGCGGCCAGCAATACATTGCAAACCTCTAACAGCAAATTGTGTTAATGTGTCATGTATCGCACTCTGAAAATGAATTTGCTGTGATATAAGTGAACCTGTCTCAGTATGCACTTACAACCGTCTAAAGCTGAGAGATCACAAACTGAATCATTATTAGGGTCCCCTTAGAAATTACAGCTGCTGGCTATTGCCTGAGCGCAATGCACTCTAACTACTTCCAAACATCAACAAGAAACGTCTACTAAACGGTGAGAACTGTGTGCATTACTATGGGTTAGAAAGCAGCAGACAGTGGTCAAAGTGAGCATGGGGAGGCGGTGCGAAGGAGATGGAGTGGGCACTGGACAGTGACCTACTGTATAGTGGAAGAAAGCCACTACAAGTCAAAGGAAGGAAGGAGGACCCTGTGTTAGAATCCAGGGAGAGCTGCAGATCCCCAAAACCCTACTTCCAGTAGCCACCAGGAGAGCAACATCATTTTATTAAAACCCCTAAACCCCTTTTCTAAATTGTTTATATAAATACAAATGCTACCAGAAAAAAGGGGTTGGGGGGTTGATTTTAAACAGTTGTTATTTTTTTTTGTATAATGACGGAAAGGGATAGTAAATAAATAACTAGTGGTGCTCCATACCCCTTGTAACATTACCCTGTAACCGCTGAAGGAGGCAATGCCCAAAATGAACACTGATTATTAATTAGTATCAAGAAAATACAGTATATAAGACCCATTTGATTTGTCTCTTAGAAACCTAATTTCATATAGACCACATCTCTATTAGCAATAACCACTACTTCTGACACTTAACATCTTAAAATGTAGAGCACCATCGCTGATGAGTTACCCCTTTCTGCTGCATGGCCCTGAAAGAGAAAGGAAACGTGCCCTGCTGCAATGCGTTGCAGGCCCCCTGGCTTTAACGCAGTTCAGTTATTACAAGGGGGATAGCTAGTAGCCAAAGGGAGCAGGTGTAAGACTAGAACTTACTGCTCCCAAGAGTCCACTCTTCACAATAACAGTAGACAAAAGTAGGGAAAAAAAGAGGATCAAGACAAACCAACTAGCCAAACGATTACAGTATATGTTGCCTGCAAATATAATGCACAGTAAAATGTTATCTTGTGCACAGGAACTGTTATTTTATTTTTAAATAATGGTCATTGCTTCATCAAATCTAAGAAGCATCTTAATGAGATTTCTAGTTTGATGTAGGTTGATTTGGGAAGTGTATTACTTATCCCCTCGCTGGTTAAAGAAGGGGGCTGACATGTGGAAAAATCGATGCAAACTCCCTTTTAAATTGACGCTGGGTGAAAACGACCCACTTATCATCAGATTAGCTCTGAAGTTGTCTTCTTGCCATTATACTTTAATGGATATTTTTGCCCTTAAAACAGCAGTATATTTCAGAATACAAAATCCTACCTTACTATTGCTCTTGCTAATGTGAGTCAGGGGGCTCCTACTCTTTTCAATGCTAGCCACTGCTTGCACTTCCTTCACTTTCCCCGGATACACTTCCTGCACTCCTCTTGTGTTTCTAATGCTTTTTCACTCTGAAAGCCTTTCTTATTCCTTGCCCCCTTTCTCTGAAACTCTATTCCCAACAATGTTAGTCAAGCTCAGTCTCGTCCCATCTCCAATGCCCAATGGAAAAGCCACATTTCAATCGTATGGAGGTACCAATACAGTCTCAACATTCTGTGTCATGCTCTGAGAGGCCTCTTGCATACATATTTATTCTGTTTCTACATCTCTCCCATAATCCCACTTGATTGTACATGAAGCTCTTTGGGGCAGATATTACAGTTTCCTTGTGTTTACAGTCCCATGTTTACTGCTCTTATCCATAACGTTATATTGTAGTCTCCGTGTATATTCCCATTGTAAAGTGCTGCATACAGTGTATGGTGGTCCTATATCAAAATGCGTTAAAATGCAGTAAAATAAATGAAAACAGATTACATAATTTTAATATATAGAACATGTTTACAAATGTACTTATAAACTAGTGAAGCTATACATAACATAATCTAAAATAAAATTAATGAGGTGTCAGGAGTGAGCCATCTTTGACTTGTGATGTTTTTATGACACTGGAAGGCTGAAGTACGCTGAGCTTTATTACAGATTACTTTTGGCTTCTGCATCTTCTGGGAAAGCACGAAACAATCGTTTTTTTTTCACCTGATGTTTAAGTTCTCTGCAACAAGAAAATTGAAGGTTTTTGAGTCTCCAGAAGTAGCAAAGGAATTAGAAATGAATTTCAATGTACTTCACCTTCCAGCCTCATAAATGATCTCACAAATCCAAGATGGCTGCCTTTAGTTACAAGTAACTCAATATTATTGAGATAATAATGATAATATTATTATTATTATTATTGTTACTATTATGTTGTATGTATACGTTTTTAAACATGGCAAGGCTGAATTTTAAAAGTGTGTATAACCTGCCTGTAAGGCAAGACCTTGCCTTAATCACGTCTGTCTGTTTTTGCAGCACCCTGTTTAGCACCCTTACTAAAGCGTATAACATGCCAAGTGGCAGTGATGTATGCAAGTCATGTTTCCATAAAGCATTCCTGCTGTGCAAAACTGCAGCAAATCCATGATGCGATCCAAACTCTGAATGCAGGAGGCCACGTCATGTCACGGTCCACTCAGGAGTACGTGCCCACATGTACAGGCTACATAATTAATTCACAAGGCATTAGAATAAGGGAAAGGTATAAAATACAGGCTTATTTTGTTTTTTTGGCAGAGGGTGCCCAATGCTACATCCCATTGACAAAACATATATGATGAAAAGTATAAAGTAAAATACTTCAATAGTAATAATATTAAATACTTGGTTATTTAGTTAACCCTTTGGCCAAAGCGTCATAAGCCTGCATACCAACGTCAAGGTATAACCAAATTAATGCAGGTCCTACACTACACTACACTGTGAACCCATGTGGTGGGTGTGGGAGTTTGAGCTAGCTGGGAATGTGTGTGTGTTTATTTTGTTTTTTGGAACTGTTTTCTCTCTGCCAAAGGTTCTGGCTGGGACCAAAATGATCTCAACTTTAATCTCAATTATTAATGTGTTTATCCGGGGAAGACCTTGCAGGCCGCTCTTCGAAGCATAGGAGCACCTACAGTATATACGCACTTGTTGGACTAACATGTTACAGTGGAATGCACTGCATATAACATGGTTCTGTAAGCCAGCAGAACAGCAGCAAACTAAGGCCTTGCAGATCCGCACATCACAAAGAAGACAGAGTAGCCCACCCTACTAATATGTCTGTTAAACATCTGTTCCTTTCCAGTACACTACAGCAATGGTAAATGTGTTGATATTAATAGACTTTGTGGTAAATTGCCTTAATGAGTAAGGTTAAATTTAGCACATTGTACTAACCGTCAGTAAGTGCTCTCAAAGGCGTCCGCTAACATTCTCAGGGTCATCCTCTCGGATATGTACTGATTCAGCACAGTAGAGCTGCTTTTTAACATTATTATTCATGTTGCTAATTGTAGTAATACTGACTTCTACGTCATAAACATCACTGACATACTGGCAATCTCTTCCTATTTATCTGCTATGCAGCAAGAAAATGTATATATTTAGGTACTTTCTCCTTGAAACAAGTTCCCTCAACTCAATGCAATTCAATGGCAGATGAAGAAATGTCCCTAAATGTGCTCCCAAATCTCCCCGAAAGAAGCTCTCACACATTGGCCAATAAGAAACACGAGAGAGTTCTCAATGTATGTATGTATATATATATATATATATATATATATATATATATATATATATATATATACACACACTGTACAGTATATAGAATTACAACCAGGAGGTTTAAAAGGGAGAGGCACATGTTTACAGACACTTTTAATCACACTGCAATCTAAATGCATTCTGTGGTGTTACATTTTTGTAATCTTGGATGGTGTGTTAACACTCCCCTTCATCAGCATAACAGCATTGAAACAGCCCTTGTTTCATATAGAAAGTTTCTAAAATGGTCCATGTGTGTGCATTGTTTATTAGCATCCCCTGCATATCTTAAAGTGTCGTTAGGAGGCGCATTGGATCACAACCCTGAACTACTACCTGGGCTCACATCCAGCTCAAAAATAACTGCAGCACTAAACATCACGTGGTCCAAAAGGAAAACAAGATTATTGTCCTTATTTTCTTTGCTTTCCTGTACTGATGCCAGAGAAGATTTTACCACATGCTGCATTGACCTGTTACTCCAGTGGGAGAAACTGCAGGGCATGTGCATCTGTGTGCCAAGTGATCTGGGAGAAAATAGTTCAATTTGGTTCCACATATAGCATATTTTTATGGGTTACGTTAATTTGGACTTCATCCCCTTCTTTACTTGGGTGGGATTAATACATTCAGAGGGGCAGTCTGACAAAGGAAGGCGAGCAGACTGGACCGCACAGTTGCTTGACCTCTCCCACACCCAAGGACCTATTTCGTGCTATTGGAAATTGGATCTTTTCCTGGTAGAGGAAACACCCTTTCTTTAGCAAACAGGGGCTGCAACCTTCCCAGAGTTCGGGCCGAAGGAGCACAGCCGGAAAGGAGGCTCAAACCCACAAACTTAAGGTAAGGAAGGATTTCTGTTTCTCCGCAAGATTTAGTCCACGGGGAGGATTTCAATAATATATTACATTTAGGCAAATGATAACATTGATTCCACTAAAACTTTGGCACGAGCAGCAACACTATCTACTGCTTAGTACGAAAATGTCAGGCTGAATATAAAACAAACCGAAGGGCGCTGCGGAAATAGGATCCTGCAGTACTGTAGGATATTTAGTCTTCTGAAGGACGCGTACAACTCAACAGAGGAAAAAAGGAGGGGAAGAAATGGGCTATGGGCTTATGGCAGGGAACCAAACAGTCACTGGTTACAAATGATGTTACGTATATATATATATATATATTCTCTAAAATTCAGAGCTATTTCTCATCCCTTCCTCTTTGCACCTGCTCTAGTCAGTATCACCTCATGTATCTCTTCTCACTCTGCTTTCCCCTATCACTTTCCCTTTGCCGTGCCTTACTTCAACTTCACTTTCAGAACACAATGTTAATATTAAAGTGTGTATCTGCATGTAAGTGCGACACCTAAAGGTGCTACACGTCAATGTCTCCGGGGGCTCAAGTATGATAGCCGTAAACTTTTAAAGAGGCAATCCAAGCGAAGGATTTTGTCTGGCTAATTTTGTTTATTTGTACTGTAGGATTGAAGCAGGGGGTTTCTGGAGCTGAATCCCATTAATTTCAGCTCCGGGAACCACCTGCTTCAGAGATACTTACCTCCATAGGGGGTGCCGGTAGCTGCCCTGCTAGCAGGGTTCACGTAATGCGCAGCTTCAAAGTCTCCGCGCCCTGTGGGCCAATAGAAAGCCGTAACATCATCAGGTGTGGCTTCCTATTGGCCTTTAAACTTTGCATAGATATCGGTATCCCTTCCTCCTTTAAAAATCAATTCACTTCAGGCATCTTTCTCCTGCAGGTTTGTGGATCCAAGTATTTTAAAAACATGTTATGGATATATATATACATACATATATATATATATATATATATATAAACATACGATAACGTTTGAAGCACGAGATCATGGTTTATGTGTCTTTTTGAATACAAAAACTTGTGATCAAACTTACCAGAGTGCTGTCTCCTGATCTCGTGCTTCAAACAGTATCGTATGGTTTATTATTGCTTTATGGGACAAGCACCCAATTTTTTCTACTTGCAAGTGGAGTGCCGACTGCTTCTGTGGATTATATATATATATATATATATATATATATATATATATGTGTGTGTATTGTTGAAAAGAGTAAAGTCAATAATGTGACTGTCTAGGTCATTATTATCATTATTATTATTGAAGTTCTCTACAGTAAGGAAAAATGTAAGAACCCATCCTAATAAATACATTTTAGAGAGTGACATTCTATTGACAGTCATAGCCTCAATTGTTGTTTTAATATAAAGAATTATTGACTCCTCCAGTGATTAAACTGTTAAGCCATAAAGATCTGAGATCATATTTTGTATACAGACTTCCAGTCACTTTACGAGCCTGTTGATTCCTGAGAACGTGATGGATGAACCTATAGTAGACTTCCTGTTCTGATTCAGCTCTGTTCATGCGTCTTGTGCTGTCTGTGCAGCTCGCATTCCTTTCGTTTTTCACGTTCAGACAGAACGAGGGCATTACCCCATCTCTACCTATACAATTGGTCTTGCCAGTTCATCATCAATATCAGAATCAATTCGCCAATGCTCGTGCTTTTATGAAATCAATTCTTTCTCTGGTTAGTTTGACAAGGGTCCTTTGGTACACATTTTCTTACATTATATATTAGGAGCACCTTCCCTAATTGGGTGTTTCGAATTTGGGACTGGTTTGTCAATACTAGTGTGACGTGCTTCCCCCACCCCCTGGGAGATTCTGCCATTAATGGTCGTGTGGTGCATGATACCTACTGGTAACAAGGGGGCTGAGCTGTCCTGGCTTTTTCCCTGGCCCTCTAGCAGGACCAGAGGTATAGGGTATCACTCACTCTCCCCCAAGGGGAAGAGGAACAGGGTAGGCCAAGCTCCAGGCAATCCTGTGTGATCCCTGCCTCTCTCAAGGGGGAGAGGCACTACTCAATTTGGGGTGGCACTGCCATTAAGTACATCTAGGAGACGGGCACCAGGTCTGTCCCATGATTGGACATGCTCAGGCCTGATGTCACGCCTCCCACTGTCACTCAAGTGCAGCACCAAGGAGGGGGAAAACCCCATGTTGACTACTGGCTGCCTCATTCTAGCAGGGCTTACTGCCAGTAGGGCAGGTTAGTCGCCAAAGGTGGCATGGCTACACTAGTATGAATGTTTTGCTGTGTGCAGAAGAGGTCAGTGCCTTTTTCAGTGTACAGTAATGTAACCCTGCTTCCCCCCATCCCCCAGACTCTACAGTGGTGTCTAGGGTGCATGAGGGCAGATTACATGCGGTGTGGTGCATACCCGTGAGGAACAGGAGGGCCTGAGCTTCCCGCGATGTTGTGGGGGAGCCAGGACCGGGCTTCTGGGGTGATAGCCTCCATCTTCTCCTAGTGGTGCAGCGCCTCCATCTTCTATACTCCCAAGAATATGGGACAGGACCTGTATAGAAGAACCACTTGGGTCCCAGGGTAATACCTTCCAATTCACACACAGTCTTTGGTAATAACGAATAGTCTCTTTTATTGACAGATCAGCAATCTCCCAACGGTAGTGGCTTCCAGTAGCCGCAACAACAACAGCAAAGACTTGTTATTACGCCGCTCTCCTTCCACACAGATAATTCCTCCTCTCCTTCCCTCCAAGTCTCTCCTCCGACAGGATGGTCTGGGCTAGGGCTTCAATACCCCGTGGCCCACCCCCGAGGTTATCCTCGCGGTGGGGCTTGAATTCTCCACATCACCCCTGGCAGTGGGGTGAGGGCATTGGTCCACCAAGTCTATAATTCTATCAGCTCTACTAAAGGAAGCTGAATCTTTCCACTCCTCTCTCTCTGCTCCTGTACTCTGCGCAGGGGAGACCGCGGTCTCCTCCAACTCCTCGGACCGATCCGCAGGATTCTTCGGCTCACGGCATACTAACTGAACTGCATACTCCCGGTATAACTAACCGGCAACTCCAGACTCCCGATATCACTATCAACTAACTCTACTCACAGGAGTTGGCTGCTAAATATAGAGCTAGCCCCGCCCCTCGTGATGTCAGCAGAACCTCCCCTCTTGCTCACGCCTGCAGCAGAGTCCAGGCCTGCATCTACCACTCAGGATAGGGCTATGAAGGGGGAAAACCCATGATGATTACTGGTGCCTGATCTTAACAGGACTTACCACAGTAGAAGGAAGAGAGGTATAGCCTGTGCTGTTTACAGGGGGCTACAGTAACAAGGCAGAGCCTGCACTCGGCTAATGAGAGGGTCAATGGTGAAGGTTTCCAATATGGGAAGATGGGAAGATGCTATTCTCTGAGGTCACAAGCTATATTTGACACTTATTAAAATAATTCAATAAAGCTTTCCTTTTTTTTTTTTTTTTTTTTTTACAAAACACACGATCACATTACACAAGCATCACATTCTAGAATTTAATTATATGAATTCAGGTTTTGGCTGATATTTTGATCATTTCGCAAGATTGAAGACAGTCTTGGGGGCCGAACTGGGTCCATGGCCACCTATAGCCCAATAATGATTCAATCACTTTAATGATGAAGCAGGCGTCATCCCTATGTATGCCAACAATGTTTTTGTTGGGTTAGCACATTGATGGATAATGTGCTGCATGTACTGTAATACGGTGCTTTTTGTGTATAGTACAGTATGTGTAACTGGATCCCTTTCTATTAGAACAGGTTCTTCTGAACCTGTCTGTCTCTGCTAGTGTTTTATAGTGCAATAACTAGGAGAAGTCACTGACAAAGGATAAAAAGGGTTTCTCTAGCGTGTGCATGCCTGAGCTTGCATTACCTCCTCACGCAGTTGCAATGGGAAAAGTAGCAAGGGCCAAACCTTACTTAGCAATGGTAGCCTGTAGCTCTGCAGTATGACGAACCAGGCAGCATTCAACAGAGGTTAGACCTGCTGACAGCTCCTGCTCCACCCCCTCCTCTCTCTCCCTCTGCTTTGCGACAAGATAAGATATCCTCCCTGGAATCTACGAAATTACAGCACTGTCTAAGATATCTCAGCAGTTTTAATTCTACAGGTAGGTGATACGTATTTGAATGGTTAATAATGCATACAGCTGTGCATCTTTAAGACAGGGAGTTGGGAAGAAAGTATCTGCTTGGGTGTGTGAGGCAATGCAAAAATGAAAAGCATCTAGGATGCTGTGTACTGTATATACAGTATTCCAGAAAGGGGAACTGGTTTACAGCACACTGAAACTAGCATCACCGAAGGACAGTTCAGTACTTGTAGATCACAGGAAAAATTGCTAAGGTGCTTGTCCAATTGTGTTTGTTTCTCATCCCCAAAGCAATTTGCGGAGGATTAATAAAAAAATGCTACAGGCTGCAGACAGATATGCTCTATAAATGTACGCTTAATAACCTTATTCTGTTTTGTACCATCATAGTAAGAAAAGAAGAACCCCAAACAACTTTATATGTATTTAATTATATGCATACCGTATGCAATTGAAAAATAGAAATACCTGTATTTGGAAGGTTTTCTTGATTTCTGTTTATCTCTATACTTTCACTCTCATTGGTTCCTTTGCAATATTCTGTGAAGCTGTTTCCACTTTGCTTGGGAATATTTTAATCTCCCCTCAAATGAATGGATCTTAAATCGTTACAAGGTACAGTAATGGAAGATGGCTTCCTAGCATATTGAATAGGGACCCTTATCGCAGAAGTTATTTGATTGTGAATGACCATATTGTAATATCTTGCATACCACAGGTGGGGTACCTGTACATTGGAAGCCCCCGATTTACTGCATTGTAGATTCACGGAGTGGTATAGTGGCTGATGGTACAGGACTCTGACACAAGGATGCATGTTCATTTCTGTATGCCCTTGGGCTGTACATATTACATAACACAGTTTTGCTCTTCCATGTCAATCACTAACTAAAGCACAATACCTGGTTGTGCATATTGTTACTGTATCTGCTTTATTGCTTTTAAAAGTGGACATGTAGTTTAAAATAAGCATGTATCAACTTGTGGTTTAGGCAGTCGCCTCTGATATCATAAACTCTTGTTTGAGCGCCAGCGCTGATACCGGTTATATTCCTGCTGTATAAAATTAGAATTGTTTCAGGGATTAATTCGTCATTCTCCTATGTGTAGTATTGGGTGCAATAGCAATAATATATATATATATATTACCCCGGTAGTTGTCTTTAAGTCATTAATAATATGATCTGCTTTTGAGGTTGTGTCCGGAATGATTGGTGCTTTAGGTCAAAATTTTGAAGGTACAAGACATTTGTTGTTTTAAATTCATAGTAATGTGATGTTTGTCATATCATATCTTTTTAAATGTAAATACTATTCTTTTCATCAATCTAGTAGGACATCACACTTTAGATGGCTTTGGACAGAGTTGTATACAATAGTAAGTGGGCCTTTTAAAGGTCAAACTAAAGTATGAAGCTTACTTAGTTAAGATCTCTGTGGGGGGGATTTTCTTCTTACTCTGTCTGCCTACATGTCTGGAGCACTTAATGAATTAAAGTTGTCCACCCACCCCATCCTACCAATTTTTATATGAAATATTGCTTGAATAAAAAAAAGCGCCACCGGCTATATAATGTGTCATGAGTTGTACTTCATAAAGGATAGTAGAAGAGAAAAAAGGCAAGATACAGGACACTTATTGGCTGTTAAATATCAAAAAGGGGCAGTGAACATGACGTCAGAATAAGTTTAAGCAGATGCCCCCAGTCTTGCTATTTGTGGTCAAGAATTGAATGAGTATTTGTCACTCTAGCAGGTTGATATGAGGAAATCCTTTTTTCTCGAACACGAGCTTTCCTATATACTTACAGTACATGCCTTTCAGCACTGTGGATGTCTGCTAGGATGTCCACATGTGATAATGGTATATTGAGATAGTAATTACTTTCTTTGTCTTCCATCTGGACCACAAGCTGTGGTAGTATATATGAAGGACTGCTAATTTGCAGCATGGAAGCAAATATAATGATACTAATTGAATTTTAAACACTGACAGTTTATGCTGTGCTGTACATACAGTAGAACCTTGCAGACACACCGATTCTCTTTTCTAAGAAGCATACAATGTAAATTTGGTGCATAAGGCAAAGAGAGGAGAGCTGATTCGAAATAGAAAACGGGTTCACATGCTTCAAATGCAGTGACATTGATTACCACTGAGCTACTCCTACAGCTCAGGCTATGATATGAAAATACTTGCCCCAAGATAGGAAGAGTGTGAGAGAAGGTGAATTTACTAGTGAGGCAAAGACAGATAGATACAAGGAAACCCTGAGGCTCTAGAAAAAGAGAAATGTTTATTCCCTCAGACAACGAATGCAGATATAGCATTCTAAAGGTGACTAGCACATACTTGAAAAACGAGAGGTAAGGCCCCAGTACCTCAGCTGCACGCGCGCCCTCGAGGCTGTCGGCGCGTGCAGCCGATTCCCCGGTCTGCAGTGAGCTGCAGGAAGAGAGACCGGGGGGGGAGAAGGGCGTGGCGGGGGAGTGACGGGGGCGCGGCCATGACGTCACCCGGCAGGTTCGCCCTCATTGGCTGAACCGCCGGGGGGCGTGGCATAGCGCTCCGTCGCGAGTCCTGCTCTCAATTCGATTGAGAGCAGGAGCAACTCTCGCCACAGCGCTGTGGCCCCCCCTCGCAGCGGGCCAGGCGCCATTGAGGGGAGGGCTCTCATCCCTGCAGCGTCCGCCACAGCGGGCGCTGCAGTATCCAGCGGGGACCAGGCCTTACGCTCAATGTATTACTTCCTGGTAAAACATTTAATAAAAAACCATGCAGACAATGCAACAAACAACTTCATAGAAAGTAACAAGAAAATCATATTTAATCGAATCTGACTTTGGAAACATATACAATATGACATATTTGTTATGCAAGAATGCAAACATCTTGTGTTCAGATTGCCCTTGCCACAAATGTCTGTGTTAGTAATCTGATCTGTATGACAGGAGATTCCAGTAATACTGTCATGGCAAGCATCACAGATTCATCTACTGCCAACATGTTAACAGGCAAAAGAAGATGTTCCCATAAGGTCTATATAAACCATAATCTCATCATGCTTCTAACAACAATTAGTCAAACTCAATTGTAGTGTTTGAGGTAATCTGTACTTTGGGTGAGTGAAATTGCTTAATAATGCTTTAAAATTGTTCAGATGACCTTTTCAGTAAATGAAAATGCATTCCATCAATGCAGACTGTCTGTCACTGAGTGAGGCAGCCTCCCAATAAATGAGACAGTCCTCCAACAAATGAGACTGCTTCATAATAAATATAACTGCCTTCCAGTAAATGAGGCTCCTGTCCAGTTATTCAGGTAGCCTACTAATGATGCATCCCTCCAGTGAATGAGACTACACCCCCCCCCATCCCCCATCCATCCAGACTGCTGGCAATAATTGCAACGGCTGTTTAATAAATTAGACTACCTCGCAGTGAGTCAGACTTCTCTCTAATAATCCATGCTACCTTCCAGTAAATGAAACGGCCTTCCAATTATTCTGACTGCCTTCTATTGTACAGTACCAGATGTCCCACCAATCACGTAGGCTGTCTTCCAATGAGGAATCAACATGGAAGCCCTCACATATTGAACATGGGTAATGTTCCTAATGCCACGGTCAAATGTTTTTAATCATAACTAAAGCTAGTTTAAAGCTAATTATCAGCACACACAAATCTAATAAAACATCCCCCTGAGAGATTGAGCACTGGGTTTTGTGCTGCTATCCTTTTAAATAGATCATTTTTTATCAGATTTCAGTGTGGCAGTCATTAGTCATTGGACTAAATGTACTGCCATCCATTGCATGAGGCTCCCATAGATTAAGGGCCATATTCACTAAGCGATATTCAACCATAAGGCTTTTTCTGGCCCATGCAGTGGAATGGGCTGTAAGTGCTCATGATTCTGTAAATCAGCCCTTCCCGTTCCCCCATCCTCTGTGAATTATTGGAGCCATTTGCCTTCTACAACGTGCCAGATTAGTGCTGAACAGAAGAAGAGAGAGGAAGACTGAGCCAGTTGTTTTCCAGGGATTTTGCATACAGTATATACATAGTATATACATAATGTGGCTTTGCATTTGCAAAAAAAAATAAATATATATATAATTGGAACTGAGGCCCAGTAAAAATATTGAAAAAAGAGGAATAATAGCCGTAGAATCTTTCCTGTTGGGTCTCTACTCTCCAAATAGACCTCCTGCATAAATACAAAATGTATGAACAAGCAGCCAAGCACAACAATGGTTTGCAAAGTGTTTTGGGTGTCCTGATGAAGGAGTTTAGTATGGATTAAACACTTTGCATTGCTATCTCTGTGCGTGTGTGTGTGTGTGTGTGTGTGTGTATACAGGAATAACTGCTTCCTAGATCAGAAGGAAGTATCATCACTTATCATATCTCTCAATGTATTACTTCCTTGTAAAACATTTGATAAATAAATACAGCTCAACCCCGTTATAGCGCGATCCACTATAACGTGGTTTGAGCGTGGACCCCAAATTAAAAAAAAAAATTAAGTTTTTTTTTGCACACACTGCACACTGCACACTGCACACTGCACAAACTCACAGCACACTACACACACTCACAGCACACTGCACACACACAGTCAAATACACACACACTCACTTTAAGGGAGCTTGCTCTCGCAAGACGGAAGCAGAAGCAGGAAGCAGAGACAGGGAGAAGAGCTGCCAGATGCCGGGTATGTGTTGTGTGCTGTTGCCGCTGCCCCACCGGGTCTGGGAATGCTGGGAGAGTTCTCAGCTTTCCCCCTCCGGCGGACGCGGTACCACCACACAAAAAAAAACCC
This sequence comes from Ascaphus truei, assembly GCF_040206685.1. Classification (NCBI taxonomy): domain Eukaryota; kingdom Metazoa; phylum Chordata; class Amphibia; order Anura; family Ascaphidae; genus Ascaphus; species Ascaphus truei. The sequence goes on from NC_134487.1 coordinate 153,698,843, forward strand.
GCGCTATAACAGGGTTAAGCTGTAATATCACTGTTGGCCAGCATTGGCGGTATATGTATCACTATATACAGGGCTGGTGCAAGGGTATTAGGCGCCATAGGTGAACGTTCAGCCTTGCACCCCCTCTCCCCACACAATTAACGAAAAAAAAGTATAATGTGGATTAGTACGAATACAAATATTGCATTAAGAATTACAGATTTATTTTACATCAAAAAGAAGAATATGATACTGATTATATATTGTCATTGTACTGGGGGAAATCGTTAAATGCCTGGGAGGGGTAGTTATGTGCCCTGGTGAGAGGGATAGTTATGTGCCCTGGGGCAGGGCGGTAGTTGTTTCCCCTGAGGGGGAGGAAGGAGAAGGAGGTATGGGCCTGGGGGTAAAGATGTGGGCCTGGGGTCAAGGAATGCCACAACATTAGGATCAGCATGTGTCTGCAGCCTTGGAGGATAAAGGGAGCATGCACCACAGAGATACCTGTCAGCGCTCCTGTCAGAGAGGGCCTGCCGCAGGAGACCTGCAGAGGTGCCTGTCAGCGCTCCTGTCAGAGAGGGCCTGCTGCAGGAGACCTGCAGAGGTGCCTGTCAGCGAGCCTGCCAGAGGGGACTCGCAGAGGTGCCTGTCAGCGGGCCTGTCGGAGGGTACCCGCACAGGTGTCTGTCAGAGGGTGTCTGCGGAAGTGCATGTCAGTTCCCTCTGCGGATCTAGCACGTTAGGCTTGCCAGCTGGGGCCCGGGCCACCTGACTCACCAGGCCAGGGACAGTAGTCCCAGCTCTCCCCCCTGTTGGCAGCCCTGCTGCTACACGGAATACCCTCGTTGTTTGAAGCCCCCCAAACTTTGCTGCTCTAGGCGACTGCCCAGTTTGCCTATTGGTTAAACCGGCCCTGACTGTATATAGTAAAATTATACTGGCACAATTTATCCCAAGGAAGCTATGCAGTGCCCCTTGTAGATGAGGTTGAGACAAGTAGATGACAATTAGAAATATGCTAAACTTTCACTGAAGTTTGTGAATCAGGCCAAATGTGCCTATTTTCATTAAAAAGATTGCCAAGCATTAAAAGTCCATTTGCAAAGTCATGTGGCCCTGCATATACATCAACATAGTGCCATTTTAACAGAGTTCTGGCAAACCAAATTTGAAGATATTTACCCAAGTCTATTGTAAACCTTTGTTTCCCCACTTCAGAGGTTAGGGGCTTTATCTCAATCCTCCTACCAGTTCTGTTTTTGGCAACCTACTGCAACCACATATAATAAATCATATAGAATATAATATAAGAAAACAGCAAAGTCATGTATTTTAATAAGATGACATATTTTTACTAACTCCAGAAAACACAGTAAGAAGATTAAATGAAATGACACATACCGTATGCATCCCTGGTTTACACCAAGATGGAAATAATCATAGCAGAAGCACAACAAAACAAAATGAATAATGTAGCAATCCCATGCTAAATATGATTGGGAGTTCATTTGAGTTATGCTGCAGTCTTGTTCTCTAAGTATAACATCTGTTTCTTTAAATACAAATCCCAGAGATGAAGAAACTATAGATTGTTTATCTTTGCATTCTGTGAATTGTATGGCCATCCAGAGAGTGATTTCCCACAAGGCTGAATAGCCTATAGCGGCAATTATTCAATTTACTTACACGAGAAGTTCATTAAACAGATTTTCACATAAAGCCGACAGAGACCCGTTAGGGGAGGAAAGGGGCGGGTCCTCCCCTCCCCTCCCCTCCCCTCCCCCAGCAGCGGCTCTGTCCCGCCATGCGGAGGAGCAGTGGGTAAGATTTTGGCCTTCACTGCACTGCGTGATATTTCACGGCCCCCTCCTCTCCCTGGCCGGCAGTGCTCCCCACCACTCTGAATCCTCCTCCTCCCCATGTAGGCAGCCCAGGCAGGTAGACCACCCACAGGGTCACTGCTGAGGAGGCCGGAAACTTCTTCCGTGGGCCCCGCACCTCCTATTTACCTGCGGTGCTTGTCCCCTCCCTGGCCACTACGGGCTCCGGCCTCCTCCCAGGTGGCCCATCCCGGCAGCCATTCCTCCCGCGCACGCCTCCAACCGAAAGTAAGGGGCGGCAATAAGCGTAGAGCCAATGGACGGCAAAACGATAAATTCGCCACTGGGTCTATCCCTACAACTATAATGATATAAAATGGCATGAAGACTCAGAATAACCCTCCGGGTGCCTCAAGACATAGCCACTATGTCATGGGGTGTGGCACCCCAGGGCTACGTCAAGCCCTTAGCGTGCTATAGGGGAGATCTGTAGTTCAGGGGAATGGAAGACGCGCGCGCACGTCTCCTCTTCCGGTTTTGGGCTACGCGCCGCCGGGGTCATGTTTCAGCTCTGAGGAGTGTTCACGTGACTGCTGTTTGCCCATCGCTACGTCCCCTCCTGCCCCCAAAGGGCCGAGAGAGAACAATCAGAAGTTTAACAAAACCAAACGTAACATAAATGTATGTACTTTTGAATCAACTTGCATAGATTGCTGCTTTAAAGGATGAATTCATGCACTTTTTTATTTATTATATTTTTTAATGTAGGATTGAAGCAGGGGGTCTCTGGAGCTGAACACCATTAATGTCAGCTCTAGGAATCCCATGCTTCCCAAGATACAGACCTCCGAAGGAGGTGCTGGTATCTCAGCAAAGTTTAAAACCCCCAGCCATCTGGGCAATAGGAAGCCGCACCAGATGACATCACTTCTTCCTATTGGCCCGCAGGGCGTGGGAGCTTTGAAATGCGGCCATTACGTGATCCCTGCTAGCCAAACTGAAGCGTCCACCGGCACCCCCTACTTGTTCCTGTATCTCCAGAAGCAGGGGGCTCCTGGAGCTGGAGTTAGCGGGGTTCAGCTCCGGAGACCCCCTGCTTCAAACTTATGCTAAAATAATAATACATATTTTTAAAAAGCCGCGTATGGTTTGCTGCTTTAAATGCCTACAGTAACAATATTATTTTTCTACACTCCTCTGTAGTACCCACTCAGTATAAACGATGAACAAATTTGCCTAGATAACTCCTGTACAGTGGTAAGATGGAGGTTAGGTTACCTATTCTATGTGGAACAGTAGGATCGTTTGTTTCTATTGAATATCTTCAACGCAGCTCTATAGTGCCATGTGAAGCCTATGTTTAATAAAATCCTAAAGGATTGATTTTGTCAGTTTGGCCAGCCCTGCCAGGCTCTCAGCACATCCAGTGCTTTCTTACAAGTCTAGGCATATGCCACAGCAAGTTAATTAATGTGTACTTAAAGGAGAAATCCACAATGCCAGCTTTTGTTGTTTCATAATTTGTGCAAGGAGGGCTTGTAAAAAAAAAAGGTCAAAGGTAAATATATTCTGCTAAACCAGGGGAAGATACTAGTAAATATGAGTATCTTTAGAAATGTATGGTTCCCCGTCTAATGATCCTTGCCCAAGTGATCACTTGGTTTCTATTTTAAATGAATAAATAAGTCAGTGAATTAATCAGCTGTAGCATGTTAGCTGCAGCTAACTGCAAATTTTAAACAAATCTTGGCTTCCTAACCCTTTAGCAGCGACACGGACTTGTAACAGATGATCTGAAGTGAAATCATCACTAAGGCTGTGTCCATAGAGCCTCAGCCTGCGCTTCTCCGCGCTGACGCTGAGGCTCGCCTGCCCGGTCAGCAGCGATCCCATGGACTGGCAGGCGAGCCAGCGTGCGCGATCGGGAGGCGGGGCAGTGACGTCACTGGGCCAATAGCCCGCGACGCACCGACGTCAACGTCACAACGCCGTGATGTTGACGCTGCTTTGCTGTGATTGGAGATTTTCAGCCGACAGCGCGCTGAAAACAGCTTTGGCTGTTGGCTGAAAAACCCAACGGCTCAGCACGCCTGCAGACGCTTGCGTGAGCCCCCTCTCAAGACATCCTCATTGAGGATGCCGGGGCTCAGCGCAGAGCGTCCGCACGGCTCAGCGCTGCCTGTCGTTCCATGAACGCAGCCTAAGGCTGAGCTCAGACAGGATGCGATGTGCGCGTGCTTATGTGCGTGCCCACGTTCGCCACGCTTTCACTTTGGTGTGCGGGATTTTTCAAACTGAAAACAACACCCGGCGGCGAAGTACAGCGTTGACGCCGCTGCCCTTGAAGGAGACAACTGAAGTTGTCATTTCAAACAGCAGCAGCTGCGTCACGTGCACTTCGCCAGCCAATCACAAACACGTAGTTTTTTTTTTAAAGCCCCGCCTCCAATCACGTCATTCTGTCTGCTGGGAATGAGCACACATCGCCCAGCAGAGAGGTGCGGACGCACGGTAGTGTAGCAGCCTGTGTGAACTCAGCCTAAAGCATCAGAGCATACATCTTAAAGCTTTAGTGGAGGGCCCTCTTTGTAACAGAAGTCACCTGTATAGTTTACTTAACGTGCTGTGGGGTCCTGCTGCATAAAGACGTTATCAATAGGGTAGCAATAAGCTATGAAGGGACATGATCTCCAGAACCTTATAGACTTAGAAAGGGAGAGGTCAAGACTGCTCTTGGCAACAAAACATGTCCGAAAATGGGCTACACTTAACCTGCCAACTAACTCCAATATAACATGGAAATAATAAATTAGCCTGATCTTTCTTCAGGTTTTCTCTATTGTAGCAAAGTTGCTAATAGAGCAGCAAATGGGTACGTACTGTATAACGAATCATTATTGCACAGTTGCTGGCCAGGAGTTTTTTTTGGCAGGTACTGTATGTCTTTTCACCTAATATGCAGCTCAGAACTAGTATGTGAATGTGCAGCAATATTTACAACACCCCATTTTCTCACAGCTACTTACAAATATATCATTACAGTATAGCCCTAAACATCTTTCCTCCCTGTCCATCTGCAAAACTCAATCTCTTTGGGTGCAGCAAAAAGGAGTCTTGTTTTCAGGCAAAGCTTAGCACCTGTCTTTATAATTAAGCGAACACATGCAGATTTATTTTCCATAAGACATGCACTTCCCAGCAAGGGTGTCCTTTTTGTGGTCCATCTGACTCATCCTTTCCCCGGAACATAGTCATGTGCGAGATTACATCATTTGTAACCCTCAGGCTCACGGAGGGACCTGCTTATTTAATCACGGAGGGACAGCGTTTTTTTAATTGTCTCTATAAAACCTCCAATCATGCGATCATCAGCTTTGCATGACCCACGTGCTTCTTTAAAAGTGTGACTAAAAAGCTTATTGTTAATAATAATAAAAATAATAATGTGTTTTAAAGATTAAAGAGGAAATTTCCAAAACTGAGAGATTAAGAAGACTGGAATACTTACTTCAATGTGATTTACTTGAAATATCTACTCTAAACACATATGCTAAAATCCCTACTTAAATTATTCCTGCCACGTAATCATTTAATCTTCTTACTGTTTTTCATTTAAATGTATTTTCAGCCGGCACAAAAGTGACACAAAAAAAAATATCTGCGTTCCGGAGCGAATTGTCTCATCCCCCAAAATGGTATAAGAGTTCAGAGCAGAGATTGAAGTGATATAAAACAAGTAGTGGTACTGTGGGCATAGAAGAACCAGGGGAGCGATGATAAACCTTAAAAAGAATACCTTCTATGCTGTATTTCCTTTTGGATCTTGTAAGCCTCCAATTTTTACTTTTTTGGATATATCGTTTGTTACCATTTGCACCTTGGCTTTGTGTCTCTCTCTTTTGAGATTGTGATACCTCCTACCTGCTCCAGCCTGTGACCATCCACTTTAGTTGGATAACTGCATATTTATTTCCAGTACATTGTGAGTGTTCCCTTGGGAGCTTTCTACACATTGTGTTTTGTTTAGACAATATTGCACTATGTAGTCTTTATTCTTTTTAAGGTTTATCATCGCTCCCCTGGTTCTTCTATGCCCATTTTCGTTTGGACCATGAAACAGTGCTTCTAAGGGTTTGAGTGATTTTACCTTTCTTATTGCACGTGATTTATTTTATTTGTCACTTTGCACCATATTAATACACTGTATAGAATTTATGTTTATTTGCACATTTTTAGAGTATTAGAGCGCCATCTAGTGTCGTTTAAATAAAGTAGTGGTACTGTGCCTGACGCCAAAATAAATCGACAGTTAATAAACATTGCGGGAAAGCTGTTTGGACTGCATTTTGGAAAGATTTCATTAAGAGTATTGCTATAAGGAATGGGGAATTGCTTTCTAAAATAAGCCCCTATTTGTTTAAAAAGAAAGTAGTATTCCAAGTTTCAGAATGTAAATCAGAATGTCGTGACGGTGTGCGTGTGAAAATAAAAAAGCAGTGCTGCTCTGGACCTCCTAGTACCACCACACTTTGATCACTGGTGCAAACAATATATATGTAATCCTCCATGTAGGTTGACTACGTACAGTACATGGCTTTGCTCAGTCTACCACACCTTTTCAGAGTGCTGGATCTGTGCAAGCTGGGTGTAGATATGCAGATGGGATAATGAAGGGTGCCAATAACTTTTATAGTACAAACAAGAGCTTTATTGACAGTACACAATACAACTCACACACTGACATCATCCACAATAGATATGTAGCCATGTATTATTTTTGGCTACTAATCTACCCTGTCTAACATATAAGCCCTGGTTCTAGTGCAGGCAGTGTTAGGATTAATCTGGGTTTTCCCCTGCAGTAAGCAGCTCCTTGAGTGACGGGGCGGGCTAAGGCCTGTGTACTGCCTAATCAGGGGCTCAGACCTTGGACCCTCCTCTGGGGGAATTAAGGGGCTGCACAGCCAAATGTAGTGGGTTCTCTCCCATGAGAGAGGGTGATTGCTGGGAGTGTGGAGTCAGAGCTCTGACCACATTCCATCCTCTCCCTTAGGGCAGAGGGGCAGCTACCCCTCATCCCACCATGGGGTGAGGGAAGAGCAGAGGAGAGAGTCTTGGGGCCTCAAGCCGTCTGGGTTGAGCCCAGGGACCATCCAAAGGTGGGAAGAGAATTGAATCAGTTTTATGCTGTATTCTTTGTTGTTGAAGAATAAAGTGTTCCGTTTATTTATATACCCTGCCTGAGACTGCAATTAATCAGGGGGAGTAGCAGAAGATAGTTCTCCTGCAGGGATTGCCTCCAGCACTCCTGGAGCCTGCAAGAGATGGAGGCGCAGCACCAGTGAGAAAGAACCAACCATCACCCCAAAAGCCTGTCCTGTCTTCCCCACTAACACCGGCGGAAACTCAGCCCTTCTGTGAGCCAGCAGGTTACCAGCACAACACACCCTGTAATAGCTTAATCTCCCAGACGGTGGGGGAAAACCTGTTACAGATACTTGTGGTAACTTTACAGTATTTGTACTATTTATATCTTCCCTCGTTAGCAGCCACTCCTTATGCCCTATGGAGGTATTTTAGCTTGTTGTTGTAACTGTCATCTTAAGTGGCCATCTTCTGCGTAGCATCCTTAACTCTTTCAATTGGGCCCCCACTTTGGTTACCCTTACTATCATGAACCATGGGATCATTATCCCGGGGCAGGGTACTGCTTGCCACTCTGAAGCACTCTGTTTCTGAGGTAACAGTGGGTCTCTTAGCTGGGCCAATCTGACGAGGTCCCAGGACTACTATTTGGCTAACCCCTATAGGACATAGGCTTCCTCTTTGTAGACCTGTAAACCTCTGTATTACCATGGCTGTCGACACTAACTGGATGGGACACTTTCCCTAACAATAAAATAACAACACAGGGATAGTATCACTATACAGTAACTGTACACTTAAACATATTTACATTACCAACAGTGAGGCCCCTCCAATGGTCACTCCCAGAGACCTGAGTTCTAGAACTTTTGGGGAAGTCCAATATATGCTGATGGTGATCACTGATCACCAGATATAGCGAGGGTCCTTCTGGCGGGTGGCATCTTTTCTGCCAAGTCACTCTAGACCATGTGAGAGGGGCCATTGCGCTGCATGAGCCCACTCAGTTAAAACATTAGGGCCATCAACCCTTTAACTCAATAGTAGTCCTAAAGGGAGGCAACGGGTCAGCACAAACAAAAAAATGTAGTAAAGTATATCGTGTGGTGTCTCTCGATGTACAGCGGCCAGATTTTGTTTACTCTACTTCAAATACAAGAAACTTGGAAATCAATTTTCCTTTACATTTCTTAAAGACTCAAACATGTTTATATCACCACAGAACAGGGCCTTGACAGCTTTCCCAGGCCCAGAACTAGAGTTTCCACTGCCCCCCACTCCCCCCCCCCCCCATTTCAGTGGCTTTGAAGGACCCCAATCTCTCTTACAACCCACCCCATCTCACACATCACCTCGCTCTCACCGCCTTCTCACACCCCCCTCTATTTCTCACTCCCCCTCTCCCTCCCCTCATGTATTTTTCTGCCTCACACTTCATAACCCCCCTACTCTACTAGACATAGAATCACCCCCCTCCCTAACACACACACACACACACACACACACACACACACACACACACACACACACACACACACACACACACACACACACACACACACACACACACACACACAATAACCCACTCCCCAATACACGCACAAACATTAAGCACCCCTCCCCAATACACACACAATAATCCCTTCCCCCAAACACACAACTCCTTCCCCAATACACACAAAATAACCCTCCCCCAGTACACACAATAACCCCTCCTTCCCCAATTCACACACACAATAATTCCCCCGCCCCAAATACACACACACACAATAACTCCCCTGACACACACTACCTGTGGCGGGAATGCCTCCGTTGCTGTGCCGATCCCACTGGGAGAAGTTGACCCCAACTTCTGGCGCCGACCGGCATGCATGCGGGCTGGGTCTTCTAGTGAAGACCAGGCTGCAGATGGAGAGAGCTAGGGCCGGCAGGCAACAAGGGCCCGGCAGCCGAATGGGTCCCCTGCAGCCGCTGGTCCCGGGACAGTTGTCCTGGCTCTCCCCCCTTGCTGGCGACCCTTCCTTAGAGAGAAGATGATAAACAAAGCTGTAATATGTGTGCTTCACATCTTATTGGTCCCAAATCCCATAAGGACATTCATATATTGACGTTAAGTGTATATTTAGGACAAAAAAAACAGTCTGTAAATCCACAGTGAAAAGGGAATCCCTGCCCTGAAGAGATTAGAAACTAAGGGGTTCATGCAGTAAGCAGCGGAAAGGCACTTCTCGCCACTTTCCCGCCAAAAATGCCTATCCCTATTCAGTAAGGGGTGAGAAAGTGGCGAGAATCAAAAAAAACGCCAGTTTGGTTGGCGTTTTTTTTTTCCGCCGGTAGCGAGGCGAGAAGGCACTTTCCGCCTAAAATTGAAACATTTTCCGCCACGCTGTATTCTAGTAGTGGCGAGTAGCTAAGCGGAGCTATTTGCCACTCTAGAATGGCGTTTTGCTGGCGAATCAGCCATGCAAGAAAAAGTTGGCAAGTTGATGGTGAGAGGCTGCTGATGAGTGGCGGATCGGCACTTAGAAAAATTTCTGGCCTTTTTCCTGGCTGGGATTGATGCCGGGGTCTCCGGAGCTGATACCATTAATACCAGCACCGGACCCCCCCGGCATGCATCCGAGGCAGGAAAAATGCATTTAAAGGCCACTTCATTACCTTAGCGGCTAACCGCTAAGGCAATGAAGGGGTTAAACAGCCGTGCCAGGTTTATTGTGGGTAGCGGGGGTGGGTGAAGGGGGTATTTGGCCCTTGTTGTTTGTTTAGGGCTTGCGGGTGGGTTGCGGGTTAATACCGCTACGGTCATGAAGGGGTTAAGGCCTCCCGCTACCCACCCGCAAGCCCTAAACAAACCACCGTTGGGGCTAATACCCCCTTCACCCACCCCCGCTACCCACAATAAAAAGAAAACACACACAACAGCCCCACACTAACTAAAGATATATATATATATATATATATATATATATATATATATATATATATATATATATATATATATATATATATATAAATATATATATATGACCCCAACAACACCTATACCCCCCTAACATACAGTATAGTAATGGGCACAATGACTATTATCCACAAATGGATAATAGTGCATGTGTCCATTTAAAATACATACAGAACAATAAAGACATTTAAATACATATAGCACTCACCCATGTCCGGCTGCCACAATGAAGGCCATCCTCATCTTCATCCTGCCCATGCCCCATCCGCTTCTGCAAAACAGACACAAGAATAAAAACATCCAATGTAATGTCCCCTAACCCCTTAATCACCATAGCGGTTATTAACCGCTACAGTCATTAAGGGGTTAACCCACCATCACCCACATACCCTCCCCCACTACCTCCCCCCCACCCCCTGAGGCCTAACCACCCTCACCCACTACCCACAAGGGAGTCCTACCACATACCCTTGGGGCCAATACCCCCTCCCCCCACCACATACAGTACAATAATGTGCCAAATAATTATTATCCACATAGGGATAATACATTATTTGGCCATTATTAAACACATTAAATACCATAGTAAAATAAAGAAAATTCTACTAACCTCTTCAATAAGAAGTCCCCGTCGCCAGCATCATCCTTGGGGTCCGTTGCCAAAATAATAAATAGCCAATACATTTCAATGACATTCACATATCAATGAACCCCTTAATCACCTTATCGGGTACTAACCTCAAAGGTAATTAAGGGGTTAAGCCATCCTGGCAATGGCAACACCACTTATCATAACATCCTCAATGAAATAAAATGCAATTACCTAAACAAATGTGATGTAATCATTCAATCTAAAGCATCAAATGCCAATCCAAAGCCTCAAATGCCACTTAAAACATTGCATTTACATTGTATACATGCTGCATAAAATGTAAGCTACATGTAGACGCTGCAAATCAATGTTAACAATACAATATTTCAAAGAAAATAGCATTACATCAAAAGAAGTATACAATGTACTGCAATAAAGTCACCATCAATCAATTAACAAACATGAATTACATCCCAAAACAATTAAAATAGCATCCATACCAATTACACAGATAACTATAGCAACTGTTACAGAGAACAAGTTACCATCATACAAAATAGGACACCAACAATTACAATATACTAAAGCAAGCCTCACCATTACCTACAGTACAGCATAGAAGCCCAAAAATTACATCTATCTAATTATAAAATACATTTAGCACACATCTATGCATAGCAGCAAATCCAAAATCATTTACAATAGTGCAAATCAAGCTTCTACAACACTATAATTTCTTACCCTGTATGTATATATCTCTCTAGACATACATACATACATACATACAGTGGCAAGAAATGATGTACAATAAAAATAAACACATGTAAAAAGCAAAAAGAAAACACAGTTACATTAAATACATTTCTTTAGTTCACTTACCATTACTTGACCCACTCACCGACTCCCGTTGATCAGCTTACGAACCAATCCACGAACAGGAACCCATAAAATAAAAAAAACATAAAATAATAAACATTAAAATAATAAAACACAACAATCCAGGGGTCTTCTAGTTTTAATCCATCTTCATCTGTATTCTTCTATCTTCTTCCGGGGTCTTCTTCCCGTCTGCTGCCACGCCCTGGTCTTCTTTCTTCTCCGGAGGTCCTTCCTCCTTGGCGTCTGGCTTCAAAATGAGACGACATAGGCTTTTAAAGGCCTATGACGTCACATTTTCGTCATGGTTCCCACGGCCCTGATTGGGCCGTGAAAATCATGTGTTTTGGTCGATAAAAAAAAAATGATGACGTCACTTAAAGGCAATGAAAGCACAGTCAATCAGAATGGCTTTGCTTCAATTGCCTTTAAGATGACGTCATTAAAAGAAACATGGCTGGCCTCACATGGTACGGCGGCAGCCAATCATAGCGTGGGAAGTCTATCCCTACTCTGATTGGTTCTAGTACCATGTGACAGGCTTTCAATGACGTCATATCCGTTCTTCCCCAAGCCTCTGTCACATGGTCTACTAGAGCCAATCAGAGATGGGATGGAGTTCCCACGCTCTGATTGGCTGCTTCGTCTTCGTCGTTTTTTTTTTGAAGAGACATCCGGGAGCTTCATCATTCAGACATGCGCAGTTGCGCCGAATTTCTTCTTCTTCCTTAAATGGACAACTGCACTATTATCCATTTGTGGATAATAGTAATGTTGCCCATTACTGTATTGTATGTTGTGTATTGCTATGTTTATTGGGGGCAATTGTCCCCAATAAACATATTATTATGCGTTAACCCCTTCATTGCCTTAGCGGCTATCCGCTATGGTAATGAAGCAGCATAATGTATTTTAATAATATTGTGCGGGAGCAGGGGGTCCCCTGAGCTGAACCGCATTGATTTATGGCTCAGAGACCCCCTGCTTCCCGAGTTACAGGCCCCGGTTTGGGGCATCAGTTACAGTGTGGACGCCATGTTTATTGCGGGCACGTAGCGTATGGGACGCTATAAACATGGCGGCGACACTGCCCACCCGATCACACATACCGGGGCCTTTAACTCAGGAAGCAGGGGGTCACTGGTCCACAAAGCAATGCGGTTCAGCTCGGGGGACCCCCTGCTCACTGTACAGTATTATTAAAAATATATTCATGCTGCTTCGCTACCATAGCAGATAGCCGCAAAGGTAAGGAACGAGTCTTTATTGATATGGGTGTTTTACTTATAGTGTAGATGTGCAGGGGGTCTCCGGAGCTGAACCGCTTTGGTTTTAGGTCCGGGGACCCCCTGTTTCCCGAGATACAGGCCCCTTTATGGGGTGCCGGTATCCCTCTGCTTTGTTTACATTCCACGGTCACGTGATCAGGACCTTTAAATGCAGAGGGATACCGGCACCTCATAAAGGGGCCTGTATCTCCGGAAGCAGGGGGTCCCCGGACCTGAAACCAATGCGGTTCAGCTCCGGAGACCCCCTGCACATCTACACTATGAATAAAAATGGTTTTAAAAATAATTTTTAATGTGCTGATGTTTGCGCCGAGAGAGCAGCGGATCTCTCTCTGCTGCAAACACAACTCGGCAGGGGACGGCTTCTCGGCAGTTTCTCGCCAGGCAGCCATCTCGCCACCGGTTACTAGCCATTTTATCAAATGGTGGTGGCGCATTCATTCGCCAGGGATTCGCCCCTTACAGCAAGTTTAACACGCCAAAAACATGGCTAATTGCTTAACTGGCTAATGCATTTTCCCGCTGCTTACTGCATGATGCATGATGCAATCACTACCATTTCCACTCTGAACTAAGACGCTGAAGAGTCCTAACATTTTCTTTCCTAACCAAAGGGATTGGGAAATGTAATGTGTGAATGTTAACCCTTTAGACCCCTATTCAGTGTGGACTGTGGTGCCCAGATGAATGGGACTCATATTTTCTCCAGCACTAGCCAGCGACTTTACAACATATTCAATGTGGGTAATAGCTGCTAGGAAGGTCTGCAATGTACTGGAAAGTAATACCTTGCTGACCTCTGTCAGCAGCAGCCATAAAGTGAAGACCCCACCTAGTGTAGTGTGACCAGTTCACAATATACAGTATATTTGCAGTGCTGCTTTATCCTGAAAGCATCCTGAGATAAATAATGCAAGGAGTCACTGACATCAGCTTTCCACGCAAGGCTAATTATAAACTGTCAAGGTTACTTTGAGATGTCACTTACAGTACAAATGAATGCCTCTCATATTTGCAGTGAGTCGTAGACAATATACGCGGGGTTAATTTATTAGGCTGTCGATTTGGCAATACTGCACGGAATGTACCATTCAACTCAATGGGTGATTCTGTGTGTTGGTTAATCAATTACTCTAAGTCTGGATATTTTCTGAGCAGAGACCTGGAGTTCATGTGATCTAAGTATCTAGCTCTGTGTAAAATGATCAGTTTTGGTGTTATATAAACACTAGCCTTTGTGCCCGGCTTCGCCCGGGGAATGCTGCACCACACTGTGATGTCCCCCCCTGTACCTGCACTGTCATGGAACAGAAATACCCATGTCTGCCTTCTCTGTTTCAGCCCCCCTTCCCTTGGCAGTTCTGCCTGCTAGCTGTATTTGGAGGTTACTTTCCTTACACTTTTACTCCCAGTGCAGACACTCTGTACCTGCACCACACTGTGATTCAGGTTTCTCCGATTCAGGTTTCCCCGCACGCAGCCTGCACCCCCCCTAAATAATCTTGCGCCCTCCAGTTTGCGCACCGCTACTCTATAGTCAGCAGAATTGAAGCAACTTTTTTTTTTAACTTTATTTATTAACAGGCTTTGTAACAATACAGTGCGATACATTTTCATATATACACAAATACCAGAGTAGTACAAAATAGCCACATACAAACATAAAATGCATATTATATGCACATATCAGCTGTATTTGTTATTGTGTACATACATCAGGTAAACTATAATATATATATATATATATATATATATATATATATATATATATATATATATATATATATATATATTCTAGTTATTTCTTGTTATTAATGTTGTAAATGAGAAGAGAAGAAATTAAACTTTAGCCGCTGGGATGAAAATATTGTGTGAGAGATTTCTACTAAAATACCAGCAAGCCGGAGCCTCATAATAATAATATGAGTACAGAATGGATCCCATCGCTAGGGAGACTGGATGCCATCGCTAGGGAGACTGGATCCCATCGTTAGGGAGACTAAAACAGGACATAACTGTAAACTGAGGTTGCAGAGATTATGGTCCCCATAAATTGGGTTACCTGATGTGTCAGGATAATAAAAACTAATATTAAATACTCAGCATTTATAACCTAAAATATTCTTTACAGTTAAATAGTCTCCAGAGCGGTGAGATGTAGTGAGGCTTAATAACACATTTAACAGAACAATAAACAGATAAAGTAAACTTCTCCCAGAGGCTTATGTTTCATCAAGGTGAGCAGTCATGTGGAGGCATTAAGAAAACATATTATAACAGAATCAGTATAACATTATAAAACAGCATAGAACAGGAACACAACAAACCCAACCAGGTCTAGGACCCTGCGATAAGGAAACTTGCTATATCCAAAGATAGTGCAGCTCACACAGAGTTAAACGTTAACACTTTCGCAGTGATGGATTAAATGATTGTCTATAATATGGGAGATTATTCTGGAAGGAAAGAGGAGTGTCCATAGCGAGCAGATCCACCATGAAGGCAGCCCCTCTCTGTATACAGGAATCAGGCGGTCATGTACTGCCATTTCCACGCTGCCGGTGGTAATCGGGAGTACAGCGCGTCCTCTCTCAGGGGGCAGCTCTGGGGCATTTTTAAAAGTAAAAGTTTCTGGTCGAGAAGGAAGAAAGAAACCTTTCTCTTGTAGGATTTTGAAGTGGTCATTTTCTGGCTCAGTGACTTAGGCCTCAGGCATGGGGCCTCGGGCTGCGCTGAGCCGTGCTCCTGCTCTGCCTCGCCTGCTCAAACTGGAGCTTTTTTATGTCCTGGCAGGCGAGGCAGTGAGCGCGCTTCGGGGGCGGAGGCGAAGCAAAGGTGTGATGGAGGCGTGGCGGGAGGCGGGGCTAGTCCCTCGCTGCCATTGGATGTGAGTGGTCACATGACCGCTCCTCCGCTCCCCTGAGCAGCAAATTTTAAACTTGCCTGTCTCCTCAGAATTCCTCAGCCTCCGCACGCATGCGGAAGCAGCTCCTAAAGCCGCGCTGATCACAGATGAAGGGGGTAAGTTCATCTGCTTAGCGCGGCTCAGCGGGGTCTGTGGGACTATGTCCCAGGCCTTATACATGACCGGACCAGGGCTGAGCTGGGTGTGCGGCGATACGGCGGCTCAAGATGGAAGTCATAGTCTGAGCCACTGCTGGTAAGGTAAACTTACTGATCAGATGTGCCCGGTAACGGAGCGCTTCCGCTAGACCTGTAACCAATGGCTGGCTGACCGTTAGATCAGGTAAACCCGAGATGCTAATGCTGCTAGGTTCTGTCTCTAAAACTGTGTCCTGAGGCTGTGCATTGATGTCTCCTTTCTGTAGCATTTCCACCCTGGAGTATTCAGGGGTGAGTTGGGCTGTGGGCAGTGGCTGTACTTGGCCATGTTTTGCAGGCATTACCACCCTGGGATATTCAGAGGTAAGTTGGGCTGCGGGCAGTGGCTGTTCTTGGCCATGTTTTGCAGGCATAGTCTCTTGCTGAAATAGTGGACACCTCCATTCAGCAATTTCTCTTTTCAGAGTATCAACGTATTCCCTCATATTTTGTCTAAATTCTTGCATTAACTGTGCGGTTAACAGTTCTACGTGTATATAATGAACATCAATTGTAATACCTTCTTGTTGCACCCTCCCGGTTTGCGTGCGCGTATCCTCCATTTTAGCAGTTAAGACAGGCATTGTAGCAAGAATCTGTAATCTCTGAGGCACGATGCTTCTGCTGGCAGCGACACTACTCCGGGCTCACCAAAAGCTCCGTCCACAGGTAGTAAGTCTCATAGCACGGGCAGCAGCATCCACAGTAGATACGGATCCCCTCACTCACAGAGAGACAGCTTATGTACCAAGCCCTGAGCATGTGCCTCCCTGAAACTGCTACTGAGGCACAGGGTTAGGCCTCAGATTTTCTTTTAAGTATTGACTTCTGGGGAAATGACCGATCAGATCAATAGTGGTCTCAGTAAAGCAGGCTGATGGTACACTCCATAGCGATGCCTTTTAATCTGCACTTTTGCTGTAGAAAACCAGCGATGTCTGCGGATTGTTACTAGGCCGAACGGGAGCTCCTGAGAAATGCAGCCATTTTACAGCTCTACCTCCCGGAAGTCTGAAGCTACTTTTTAAGGGGACAGTAATTTTCCAAGAGAGTCCAAAATTCATCAATTTCGTAAACTTGTACAAAAGTTTTGCATATTATTAGTGGATAACCTATTTGCACAAGTCATAGGTGGCAGATGTAACAGGTTCATATATTTAGCTTCCGTCACAAATTAATGCAAACCAAAACGTTTGCTCCTTGTTATGGGGCAAATTGAACCATCCTAATATAGACCCCTAGTTTGTGGAAGTATGTGTTGCGTACCATACAACTGCAATGATGTGAAATTAGACCTAACTTATAAAATAGCGGTCAGGTAGGTGGCAGTTTCCCCTTAACTATGGCAAAAAAAATAAGCAAAAATACTTAATTCAAATGTGATTGGAGTCTTCTAGCAGGCATGGCTGGTAAAAGAGTTGTAAAATTAAGGAAGCATTTTTGTTTCTAGATACAAATGTCTCATCACGAAAGGTTCTCATGGCTCTAGGCCAATGTTGTCATCAGCAAACAATGAAATCTATTACCTTTACGAAGTAACTAAGAGATTGGATTAAGATTTAGGTATATGTATGTAGTTTATAAATGCTGTTGCTCAATCTAAATTAGTATGTTGTCATTTTTGGAGCTTAACATAATAAGATGTGGATAAAAATCTGTAACATTACAGAACCAGTGGTGAGCAATTTATGGAAATTATTACCCATTATGGTTCAAGGTTACTCACCACTTGAATACCAGTGGGTTCAGCAAATTGTTGCTTTTTCTGGTCCCTCTGGCAGTCACTGTGTTAATGCAGAACACCGCGGATTACTGTAAGGGCAACTGTTCTATTATGAGTTCAGTGAGACCTTCACAAGGAAGAGCTCTTGAAAGATGTTGTTTGTATAATCTTTCAAAACTTCTCAAGTCTCCTCTTCTGATGTGCTATGTGAAATCATTATTTCCTAGCACTAAACCTAAAGCTTTTGAATAAATTACACCAAAAAACAGACTCAATAACTACTTATTTACCCAGGCATTTAATGAGTGAACCACAACCTGTCCGGCATTTAATAGCTACAGTACCGGCCCATCCTGTATTGTGTCTTTCCTTGTTTGGTCTCTTTTATAACCTTAAATGTTTTCTTCTTTTAGTAACTGTGAAGTTCTGAGTCCCATTGGGATAAAAGTGCTATAAAAATAAAGTAATTATTATTAATAAATAACTTTAAGTTATCCAAATAAAAATGTGTGATAGAAGACAAAAAAAATTAACTTTTTGTTGTTATTGTATCCTGTCTATATAGATTCATTTCTTTCTTTTCATGTTTTAGCCAATGAGAAATATTTTTATTTTTTGGCAGTGCATGTAATCTCGAAAAAAGTAAATCTTCCACTGTCTATTTACTAAATGTGTATTATGATTTATTTTTTTTAAAGTAAAAAAAAAAGTTTACTTTTGACGCACACTGCTCCTTTATCTTCTTTTTTGTGGCGCCACATGTAAGTAACTGATAATAACGTTCTTTAGATCTAGTACAGATTTTTAACCAAAGAGGTTAACACCACCTCAGACTCGGTGTATATTTTGGTGCAAAGAAGAGAGGAAGAATGCAAAGTGACACAGAATTTGATACTTCCCATTATAAAACATAACAGATCCTAAGTCTTTCTATTAACACTTCCTAAATCTCAAGCTGGTGCACAAGGGGCAAAAATTTGCGCAAAGTACCTTGATACATAAAGACATGAAAGGAAGCAGTCCTGTAAGTGGCCAAGAGCTCTATCAAAAGATCTATATCTTTTGCGTCCCAGGATTAGTGTTGCCAGGTGTCCAGTATTGAACTGGAATGTCCTGTCTTTGGACATTCTGTCCAGAAAAAAATGAGAGGTAATACTGGACATGCATGTGTATACCAGTATTACCTCTCTGGACATAGTGACCTGACCGGATTGGGGGGGGGCCACAACAATTTCCCTAAGCAGGGAGAGAGCAGCGCTGTTACTAGGGGGCTAGGCAGCTTCCTCTATCCTGATTGGCTGCATTACCCAGCAGCAGCCAATCAGGAGGAGGTGTCAGGAGCCTGAGGGGTGGGGCCAAGGAGAGAAGGAAACAGCATGGAGTGGTAAGAGGTGTGTGTGTGTGTTTGTGTCTAGAGCGTGTCGCACATTCCATCATTGTGTCCAGTATTTTTGGAGAAGCCACCTGGCAACCCTACCCAGGATAGCTGCTTACACACGGCGATCTTCTGCCGAAATTGCTCGTCATACAGCCACCAACTCATACCACTATAATGTCTATACCTGAAATCAATCATGTCCTGATATTTAAATGAGTATTAGCACAAATTTGGTGACTTTTTTCTCCAATCACACTGGCCAGGATAGAAAAGGCCTGTAACCAATTAGAGAATGTTCTCGTGAATAACTGCTTCTCAATGTCTTCCTTCTTGGCCTCACCTTTATTGCTGATTCTGGCAAGCGCTTCCCTATAACCGGGAAGTACTGTAGTGACAATATCTCAACTTAATTTCCTGCCCACTAGCACGCTAGTGAGGCATGCGTAGGTGTCCTTGAAACAAATGGCCACTACTTACTTTCCTTGCCTCACCCTTGATAAAGTGCCTCGTGCACGAAACGCGTAGGTGCGTTCGTGTGGCTTTGTTGTCCCTTTGCTGCACCACCCTGCAATAAACCTGACCTGTTGTTCAGCTGAGTGCTCACTTTGTATTTTTTCCGGTTTCAATGGGAGTTGGAAAATGAGGCAGTGCAACACATCTTCACCTATCTTCCTGCTTGCCTCACCCATGCCTACTGCTGCTACTGATGAAGAAACCCCCACTGTTGTTGTTGGGGAGGTGAATGTCATCTTACCGCTTACCAACCCCAGCGGAACCAGGCTGCAAACCCCTGCTTGAGAGGTTGCCACACTCCAGGCTTTTGCCATCCCTGGTGGCGTGGCATTCATCATCATATTAGGAGGGCTGACATCACCCCTGAAAGGGCCCTACCCTGAAAACCTAAAACTTCTAGCACCCTCTTAAAATGGAAGCCATTCCACTCCCCCAGAAACACCCACAGACCCACTGTCAGACAGCCCGCTTCTTTGCTGACTTGTGCTCAGGCCTGCGGGTCCTGACCGCTGCTACCCTTCACTTACTTGTGAGGGTAGGAACCCTGAACCATCAGCTGCTAATAGCAATGACCCACTGGCCTGTCCCCCTCAGGGAAGATCTGCCCAGACCACCAAGGGTGCCTAGGGACTGAGGCACCTCTGCACAGCTCCCTATCTCACCAAAGGGGGGACTTCCTCTTACTAATGCTGGAGGGAAGATAGAAGCCAATGCCCTGCTCTTAACAGCAGCTGATTGCTTCCTGGCATCAGCCTGCTCAGCATCCTGCCTCCTCCTAGCTCAAGGACCAGCTGGCTGCTGTGCATGCCACACAGATGGATCCTGTGCCTCCACGGTATTCCTCCAATGACCTGACCACTTCTGCTGCACCTTAGCTAGCCATAGTGGCCACGTTTCTCACCTCCCACGCTATTCAAGCACATCTTTCGTCACCTCTTGGGTGCCCTCAGACCTGCTGTGATCAGCTACTCCACACACTGCAAGCAGGCCTGCAAGCTGCCATGGCAGCCAACCATCTTCACAAGACCGGTGCTCCTCCGGAAGCTGATTCAATAGTTCCTGCATGGACTCCATGACCATAACAGACATGTTTCCCTGCCCAGGAGCAAACTCCACTCTCCAACTTAATACTGCCAGAGAGCAAAATCCACTTTGAGTGTTTAACTGTGTGTGCTGTCAAGTTTCCCACAGAGATCCAACTGTCTAACGGATATCCAACTGTCTCACAGATAGCCAACCGATTCTCCCGCTTGTGCATTATTTCTGAAGCCCCTCCTCTCCTCCCACATCATCAACTGATACTCTGAAGGGAAGAGGGGAGGGGGGGAAGGAAGCGTGTTGCCAGACCTCGAGCCAGGTAAGGCCTCGTTCAGGGTGGCAGAGACAGGAGGTGAAGGGCACGCATCCGCGTGTCCGCGCATCAGTCTGCTGGGCGATGTGTGCACATTATCCCCAGCAGACCTTTGCTAGCGTTGAGAAGGCGGGGCTACAGACCTGAGGTTAGGGACGGGTGTTGCACTGTTCAAATCATTTTCAAGAATGATTTGATTGGCTAAAGAAGTACCAGTGACGCTGCTGCAGCTTGAAAAAACAACTTGAGTTGTTTATTAAAACTGTAGCAAGCGTCAACTCCGTACTTCGGCGACAGGGCAGCTGCTACCCTGGCAACCGATATTAACTTTAAATACTTTGTTTTGAACGTTTCGCGAAGCAGGCACCCTGAACGAGGCCTCAGACTACAGGGAGGGAGGGAGGGGGGGGGGTGTAAAGAGAGAGCCTAACCCCGGTGGTCATGAGCCCCGTCGCCTAAGGGACTCAAGGCTGCTTTATGGTTTTAATAACAAAATAGTAAAAATATAGGGGACTATGATCTTATTCTATAAACAAATGGGACGTTCCGTGCTTATCACAGTTTATAAAATAATGGCCTGTGTCTCAACCAAAAGAGACATTTACTCCGATGGACTGCTCCATTAATGCTCTTGGAGACGCCACATGTAAGAAAGTTGACAATCAAGTTCTGGTTCAGATTTTTTTGCCAGAGAGGTTTTTACCACCTCACACCTGGCAGACATTTTGATACATCCCAATATGATATGTGAACTGTTTATCAGAGCTAAAAGTAGCCCTTGATGGAGGCGGAGCTCAATGAGAGAACATATGTGAAACAATCTTGGCAGCTGGAGTTCCTTAGTGAGCATAAATGAATAATGTCAATAACTCATTTGAGTAGTACCGCTCCTCAATCCCCTGTGAAGTATCAACATAAACTCTGTATCACAGCCTGAGAGCATCTGGCCAAACCATATAAGTGCAATGTAGTTGCGTATGTTACTCACGATTAGTCGCTTGGGGAGCAACCGCGGGGAGGAGGAGGGAGGGACCTTAGTCAGCCCAGTGCCGCATTCGTAGCCGTACGGAGGAAAGGAGGTAAACGATGAGTCCTCTTCCGTAAGACCTCGCTAGTCATGGAACTATTATCCTCAATATGATCATGTGTTATTATGTTCATTCTCTTTGAGCATATTGATAAGTATTTGGACATTAGTCTTCTAACTTTAGATTATATTGTTCCGTCTAAATACAGTTCTAGAATATATTTATATTATGTTTATTTCGCATATAGTCTTTTCTTCCACCGTAATATTGCATATTGTGAACTTTGAGAGTTTATCTGATAGATTTTACAAAATAGTTAGGGTTATGTGTTTTTTCCTTTTTTTATCGATGTCTTTTACGTTTTTCCTGGCTCTGTTGTGCAGTTTGGTCATTATTGTTGTATGTTTACATGTATTAATGTTCACAGGATTTATACATAATTTGTTTATTTTGTTATACTATGAACATATGTATTATTTCTTCAGGTCAGGTGTTCACTCATTAAGGGGGTGACTCATTGGCGGTTTGTGAACATAGATTTAGGTGTGTCTCTTTATGTAATTGTTTAATCAGTGGATACAGCTGGAAATCACCCTTTATCTATATCTTTCTGCACCTGACAGATCACTCTTTAACAAAGCGCCCAGTGCGTGAAACGCGTCAGAGGATCTGCCAGGGCCGTTTTTTGTTATGTTTAATTTAATAAATCTTTAATTTTGTTCTTTGTCTATACCAGTTCTTGGCCAAGTTGTGCTCTGGGTTTTTTCACCATTCTTCTATCCAATATGATATGTGCATTGAGTAAATTCTCCTAACCATAAATCTCAAGCTGGTGCACAGGGGGGCAAAGTACCCTGGTACATGTTTTGCAACTGAAAATACCTTCTTTTTGGTACGTTTTTGCCTAGATTTGCTGATGCTATCGATGTCTCTCTTTAGCTGGCTAGATTACATGATTGCTACACAAAGGAACAGTAAAGGCACAGAAAATGCCTGCCAACTAGTGCCCTGCTAATTCAATTCAGGTTGCTAAATAAAACATTGAGTAAGAGCCAATGAGGGGCTGAAATTAGATTGCTAAATCTTTGAAGGTCATATTTGGTTTGTAGGGCACAGGTTTAAATTCAGGACAGCTCTCCTTTTTTACTCTGTAAAGTGAAATGCCTACTGTATAATGGCATTTTTTTTTAAAACATGCTATTAATAAGCTGCAAAAATATACATTAAAAAAAATCTCAGAGAACATACATTTTGCATTCATTAAATAGATAGCAAAAACATTACCTTGCATGCACAGTAACAAAAGCTGCCAATCACAAAAATCACTAGAAAATAGAAATGCATACAAGGAAATAATTACTGCAGAAAGCTTAAAAACATTCAAATATTTGATTCTGTAATTGGAAGGAGGCATTTTCAAACTTAAACTCGTTAATCTCTGCAGCTTTGTAATCAGAAAGTGACAAGAGATGAGCGCAAGAAATCACTGTAAACTGAATAGAGAACCAAAACTTCAAATAATAGTAAAGGTGGTGTAGAAAACGACTTTTCAAATATTGGTGATCCAAAAATAGTGATGCAATAAAAAGGTGGAAAACAACCCTGCAGGGCCAATGCGGCTCCTACAGTGAGCTCTCCAGCGGCCTCCAATAGATGCCAAATGTAATCAGGACTGCGAGGCTACTCTCTCCTCTCTGCTCAACTTTACACTAAAAATACCCTGCCGTTGATAAGAAGCCAAGAATGTACAAGACATAAATAAACAATCGGCCCCCTAATGTCCATGAGAATGTAAATCTCACAAAAGAGAAAGGAAGAAAATAGCGAATGGATGCACAAATATATGAAATGGTGCAAATCAACTGTGGCAAAATGGCCACAAATTGATGAGTCCCCCTGGGAATAGAAACAATGTATGTATATATTTCTGCCTGTCTTTATATAGTGCCATTAATGTACATAGCGCTTCACAGCAGTAATACACGTGACAATCATATAAATAACAAATAGTACAAATAACACATAATGGGAAGAAGCGCATCAGACATAAAAGTAACATTTAGGAAAAGGGAGTCCCAATGAGCATCTATTTCTGTTAGTCATTATTGTATTTTTAAATATTTTTTCTTATAATTGTGTCTTTTTCACACAGGAAAGGAGGGTTCACAATTATGTTGAGGGTAAGCAAGGAAAAAAATTCAGCGCAAATAACACTGAGCGAAAAAATGTGTAGTGACACAAAAACATAAAAATCTAAGTACAACCATAAGCGACAGTGCAGCTCCAAAAGAAAGACTCTTTATTACAAGCAAAAACACAAATCTCAAATGTCCTCAGGTAGATATGAAAAAGGAGAAAAAAAATAGTGCAACACTGTGGCAAAGTGTATAATTTAGAAATGGCCTCCAGTTATTCCCACTCACGTGGAGTACAGTTCAAAGGAGTATTTCAGGGTAAAGACCTCTCTGCAAACCAACAGCAAACAGCAGAACTCTTGGGAAATCTTTATTATAATAAACGAGAGAAGAAATATTGCACTATTTTACTTCTCTCTTTTATTTATAAGGATTTCTCAAGCGTTCTGCTGTTTGCCTTTGGTGTGGAGAGAGGTCTTTCCCCTGAAAAACTCGTGTAACCCATCCTTGCCCGGCTCATAAGGAGTGGTTGCAGTGAGGTAGTGTGGAAAGGTGCAGATGTTCACCAGAGTGATGACCCCGGTCTGACAATATGAAAAGGTCATGAAAGTCAATGACCGTGTGGTGAATCACAAGGTGTAAGGCTATTCCCACATTTTTAACTGCAAAATGAGATCCTATATAGGATGACTAAGCATGCACAAATGGGGGAGGTCATTAGACAAATGTTGGTACCGGTGGCATTTGTTTAAACTGTGTTCAACCTGGCCTATACTCTCCCTTGGGGCGATCAAATTGGGAGAGACAAAATCATGAACGGAATTTTGCCCTGGTTTTTCTTTATTGGCATCAATAGTGACATCCCCTGTAAATAAGGTTTTCATTTAACACTGACTAACCTTAAAACTTGCCCCACAAATCAAGCATCCCAATAGCCTGCACTCATGGCTATTGTCCCACAGTCACTTATACCACCCATTGTGGCCAAGCACCCCCATCTACAGCACTTATTCCCTCACCTGCTGTCTCTGTAAATTTCCCCTCAAACCTCTTAGATTGTAAGCTCTTCGGGGCAGGGATTTCCTTTCCCATTGTCTGATTTTTGCTGCACTTATTGTGTTATTATAATTACCTGTACTGTATTCTTTGTGAAGCGCTGATTGCACTTTTGGTGCTATATAAATAAAGACATACAATACATCCCTAGATTATGTGAGGCGTGTCCTGAATAACAGTTGACCAGTCAGAAGAGACAAAGGCCGGCAACCTTGGTTCCCCTATCCTTGCTTTCTGAACCATTTGAAAGAATTGGGGAAGACCTTGTAGAAACTTTAGAACCCTCTGGGAAGGGACATCCTGGTTATACTTGACTATGCCACAAGATACCAGGAGGTGTTCCTCCTGAGAAAAGAAACTGCTAAACAGGTGGGCAACAAGTTGCTGGAGCTGTTCTCACGGGTCAGATTTTCCCAGGTGATGTTGACAGATCAAGGGACGAATTTTATGGCTAACTTAAATGCAGTATGTCTTAAAATTACTAGAGGTGAAGTCAATTCAGACCTTGGTCTACCATTCACATACTGACTGGTTGTTTGAGAGGTTTAACCATACTATAAAGGGTATGTTGAGGAAGTTTGAGATTTTCTTCTTCCTCTTCTGCTTTTTACAGTGCGGGAAGTTCCCCAGAACTCCACAAGATTCTCCCCATTTGAGCTCCTATATGGGCACCAATCATGGGATATTCTAGACCTCCTAAAGGAATCCTGGTAGGAACAGCATTCCCCCTCTAAAAAATCCCTCCAATATGTATTAGACATTAGGGACCATGCCACACAGGAAAGGTGAACTATGAGATCTCTCAACTGGGGTCCAGGAGGGGTAAACACATTTACCACAAACCTCCTGAAACCTTGGAAGACACAGAGATCTCTGTTCATCCACCCTGTGGAAAAGGATATGGATCTGGGTCCTCAACCTCCCTGCAAGGCGGCACTTGTAATAGTAACCAAATACCTGTGGGGTCTTGGTTAACCTCGGAACAGAGGGTGGACTTGTTAAAACTATTTGAACCCGTTAGCAATGGTTTTTCTAATCTCCATGGGCAAACAAATTTAGTGTCACACAGGATAGAGAGAGAACCTAGTGTGAAGGTATGGTCCTGTCCCTACAGATTACCAGAAAGGAGGTTCAGGAGGTGCTAAATCTGGGCGTGATTGAGGAGTCATGCAGCAAATGGTGTAGTCGTATAGTAATGGTCCCTAAACCTGATGGAAAGGTGAGGTTTTGTGTTTACCTCCGAAAGGTAAATGCTGTGTCTAAGTTTGATGCATACTTGATGCTAAGGGTAAACGAATTGCTGAACTCCCTTGGCACGGCGCAGTACATATCGACACTTGACCACACAAAAGGCTACTGGCAAATACCTCTAGACCAGGACTCCAAAGCAAAAACTGCCTTTGCCACCCCCCTGGTATTATATCAGTTTATGACTATTCCATGTGGTACTGTATGCATTGAGCCCTGGATACTTTCGAGATGCTCATGGACAAAGGTCTATAACCTCACAGGGCTTATGCCGCAGCTTACCTCGATGATATTGTATTATACAGTAAGCGCTGGCGGCCGTATATAAATAGGATGTATATATATATATATATATATATATATATATATATATATAATATATATAAGTGGATTGTCTGAGGACTGTCAGAGGAACTGAAGAGGGTGCCTATCAGAAGGTCCTGCCCTGAGGAGCACAGATTTTAAAAGGCCCTTTAAAGTGCAAACCGATACCTCAGATGTAGGGCTGGGAGCAGTTCTCTCCCAACAATTCAAGCGCATAGAGCACCCCATCCTCTTCATAAGCAGGACGTTATTCCCAAGGGAGCTGATACATGGATATTGAGGAGTGCCTCACTGTAAAGTGGGCGGTTCAGGCATTAAGGCACTATCTAGCAGGGGTATACTTCACCTTAGTAACGGAACACGCACTACTCAAGTGGTTGAATTCCATGAAGGACACGAACCCCCGGCTAACGAGATGGTATATGGTCCTCCAACCCTTCAAGTTCGAGATTCAGCACAGCCCTGGCAAAGAAAATGCCAACGCTGACTTTTTGTCTCGAAGGTGTTCGGCTTCAGCCCTGTTCAGCCCCTGCCACAAACAGGGGAGGAATAGTGTCTGATAACTATGGTTGGGAAATGTATCCGTAGCTGCTGACTCCAGCAGAGCACTAGTTAAACAAGCAGAGGTAATTAGCAAGGTCACAGCTGCATCATTCGCCCATTAAAAAGGACAGCTTTGCTCACTGTGCTGTCCCTGACCGGAAGGCAGCTGCCCGGCTACCCTGCTGCTAAAGGTCTGGTCTAAATGGAAACTCCTACTAAAGGTCTGTTTTACCCTCTGAACTACTTACTGTAAGGTGACAAAACCTAGGGAATTAATGGTGTGAAATCGCCCTTGTCTTTTATAAGGGATGCAGGGACCTGATATGACAAAGGGCGCAGTCCTCCTATGGACTGATTTTTTATTTCTCCCTTATGCTGATTTAAGGCTGTTTTTATTTTGTGTATTTCATCTTGGGTTGACCGAATAAAAAATCTTGCACAGTCTCCCACTTGTCGTTGTCCCGTCTCTGCAACAGTTACATTATCTATTGTTACAGTTTACAGCTCAAACTGCTGTGAACATTGGCAACAAATTATCACAAACAGGAAAGTGTTGCAAAAATATTGCACTGCTTGGGAGGTGGGCTAAACCTGCTATAGAGATCAAAGAATAAAAACAAAAAATTAAAATAACAGTCACAACTGTATTATCTAATACTACAGAACTGATGTATTAAAAAAAAAACCTACTGTAAGATTTCACATGTTTTGCTGCTTTAAGATAAATACATTTCACATGAGATTGATTAGCCATCGGTTTGTTATAAAATAGTGAGAGTGTTGCATTGGAAATATAAGTATCCGACAGTGCTGGGTCGTCAGATGGGAATGGAACTTAACTAGCATATAAGAGAGAACATAGCATACAAAACTTATATCCCTGTGGCCTGCGACATCAACTCCGGAACGATCACTGCCAGGCTCTGCCTCCTTTCAATAGGTCCTTGTCTTGTGACGTGTTCATTGACATAGAAAGTATATATTACTGTGAGACATGATAGTGAGTGTGGAGCTGCGTGGGACTTAGTGATAAAACCAAAATGTGAGGAATGGGTATTCATAGGGTTAAGGTGTTCTACAACTAAAACTGCAACCTCTACTCCTTCTGGTGTCAACCCCTCCAACCTCATACCCATCCCCTGCCACCCTCCCTCCTCTCTCCCTTTCTCCTGTGCCCTTTGGAATGCTCGCTCCCTCTCTAACAAGTTCCTCTCCGTGCATGACTTCTTTCTCTCTCACTCCCTGCTTCTCTTTGCTATAACTGAGACCTGGCTCACTCAGTCTGACTCTGCTCTGGAAGCTGCCCTCTCCTACGGTGGCCTTTCCTTCTCCCACACTCCGCGCACTGATGGCAGGGGTGGAGGTGTGGGGCTCCTGCTCTCCTCTCTCTGTCGTTACCGAACCCTTCCTATTCCTCCCTCTCTTGCTTTTGCCTCCTTTGAGGCTCACACTGTCCAGATTTTCTCTCCTCCCTATTCTTGTGGCGGTCATCTATCGCCCACCTACCTCTACTCATCCCCCTTCTACCTTTCTCTCTCACTTTGAATCCTGGCTCTCTTTCTTCCTCTCCTCAGACTCCCCTGTTCTTCTCCTTGGGGACTTCAATTGCCACATTGATGACCCCTCTCTCCCTTGGGCTTCCCACTTTCTTTCTCTAACCTCTTCTTTTGGCCTTCAACAGTGGACTGCAGCCAGCACCCACAAGGATGGCCACTACTTAGACCTGGTTTTCACTAAGAACTTCTCTCTCTCCGATTTCTCCATTTCCCATTTTCCTCTCTCTGACCATCATCTCATCTCATTCTCTCTATCTCGCTTCTCCCCTTCTCCACCTCCATCTACACCCTGGTTCTGCAGAAACCTGCGCTCTATTCACTTACCTGACTTTGAGTCCACTTTACGCTCCTCCCTCTCCTCTCTCAGCTCTGCTACAGACCCCGACAACCTGGTAAGGAACTACAACCCTGTCTTGTCCTCCTCTCTTGATCTACATGCCCCACTTTCTCTATGCCGCACTCGCCCTTCTAACCCTAGACCCTGGCTAAATTCCCACACACGCATGCTGCGTTCCTCCACTCATTCCTCTGAACGCCTCTGGAGGAAGTCTCACACTCTCGCAGACTTCCTTCACTACAAATTTATGCTATCCTGTTTCAACTCTGCCCTCTCGCAAGCTAAACAAGCCTACTTTTCTGCACTAATCAACATGCACAAGTCTAACCCACGCCGACTGTTCTCTGTCTTTGATACTCTACTCAAACCACCCTCAGCTGCCTCTCCTTCCTCCATCTCCGCTCAGGACTTTGCTGACTATTTTAAGGAAAAGGTGGAATCCATACGTCAGAACATCCCCTCTGTTTCTTCTTCCCATCCTACACCTCTTCCTAACTCTCCTCCTGCCTTCCTTGACTCTTTTTCCACTGTCTCAGAGGAGGATGTGTCGCTGTTCATCGCCACTTCTCCCTCTACCACTTGCCCTCTTGACCCCATTCCCTCCCATCTCCTAAAACCTCTTGCTCCTACTATAATCCCTACGCTCACACACATTTTTAACTCCTCCCTCTGCTCTGGAATCTTTCCATCCTCCTTCAAACATGCAACAGTCATACCATTACTCAAAAACAGCAAGCTTGACCGTACCTGTCTTTCTAACTATCGACCTGTTTCCCTCCTGCCTTTTGCCGCTAAACTCCTTGAACGTCTTGTATTCTCTCGCTTGCTCCATTTTCTCAACACCTATTCTCTCCTAGACCCTCTACAATCTGGCTTCCGCACTGCTCACTCCACGGAAACAGCCCTCACTAAAATAACTGACGACCTCCATGCTGCCAAAGACAGAGGTCATTACACTCTGCTCATATTACTCGACCTCTCTGCAGCATTTGACACCGTGGACCACCCTCTTCTCCTTCACATTCTCCATACTCTTGGTATTCGGAACAAAGCTCTATCCTGGATCTCATCCTACCTCTCCCATCGTACTTTCAGTGTCTCTTCTGCTAACACCTCCTCCTCTATTGATCTCTCTGTGGGGGTACCCCAGGGCTCTGTCCTGGGACCTCTTCTCTTTTCTCTGTACACACTCTCTCTAGGTGACCTAATAACATCATTTGGGTTTAAATATCACCTCTATGCGGACGACACACAAATATACTTTTCAACACCCGACCTTACACCTGCTATACAGACCAAAGTTTCTGAATGTCTCTCTGCTATATCATCCTGGATGGCCCTCCGTCACCTTAAACTCAACATGGCTAAAACAGAGCTCCTCATACTTCCTCCCAAACCTGGCCCTACTACCTCCTTCCACATTACTGTTGGAACTACGATCATCCACCCAGTAGCCCAAGCACGCTGCCTAGGGGTCACACTCGACTCCTCTCTCACATTCGCCCCTCACATTCAAAACATTTCTAAAACTTGTTGCTTTTTCCTCTGCAATATAACAAAGATACGCTCTTTCCTCTGTTGCTCGACTGCTAAAACTCTGACTCAGGCCCTCATTCTCTCCCGTCTTGATTACTGTAACCTCCTGCTGTCCGGCCTTCCTGCCTCTCACCTGTCTCCCCTACAATCTATCCTAAATGCTGTTGCCAGAATCACTCTACTCTTTCCTAGATCTGTCTCAGCGTCTCCCCTCCTGAAATCCCTCTCCTGGCTTCCGATCAAATCCCGCATCTCACACTCCATTCTTCTCCTCACTTTTAAAGCTTTACACTCTTCTGCCCCTCCTTACATCTCAGCAATAATTTCTCGCTATGCACCATCCCGACTCTTGCGTTCTGCTCAAGGATGTCTTCTTTCTACCCCCTTTGTATCTAAAGCCCTCTCCCGCCTTAAACCTTTTTCACTGACTGCCCCACACCTCTGGAATGCCCTTCCCCTCAGAACCCGATTAGCACCCTCTCTATCCACCTTTAAGACCCACCTTAAGACACACTTGCTTAAAGAAGCATACGAATAGCACTGTGGATATTCTGAACACATGATACATAAAGGTTGGCCCCCTGCAGACGCACTTACCAGAACTCCCTCCTACTGTCTCTGTACGTTCTCCCTACCTACCAATTAGATTGTAAGCTCCTCGGGGCAGGGACTCCTCTTTCTTAATGTTATGTTTGTCTAAAGCACTTATTCCCATGATCTGTTATTTATATTATCTGTTATTTATTCGATTACCACATGTATTACTACTGTGAAGCGCTATGTACATTAATGGCGCTATATAAATAAAGACATACAATACAATACAATACAACACCCCAACCAAGGCAACCAGTACCAATACGTTCTGGTCTAGTGGGATATCATTAAACCTGAGGTGCATACCTGCCTCTGTAAACCCCGACCCCCCCGCAGTCAGTCTCGTGCCCCCCAGTTTGCGCACCGCTGCCTCAGACCATTAAAGGCAGCTTTATTTAAACAGGGATAAGTCCCTGTTACAGGTTGCATCTCCCTTCTCTTCAGGATCATAGACCTGGCCAGGTCATTACAAATGAGCAGATGTGCAGATGGAAGATCTTCAAATTCCACTTCACACTTAGGGCTGGGACTCGCTGCGCCCGGCGGCGCGGGCGGCCGCACGAGCGTTCCCCCCCAGCAGGGGAATTCTCCCAAGCCGGTCCCGGTCCCCCCTCGCTGCACAGCTCACTACACGCTGTGACGCGTCAACCGCCAGGGGATTCAAGAGAATTGTAATCCCAAGCGGCGACGCGTCACGTGGTGTGGCTGTGAGCCAATGAGGAGGGAAGGCTTCGGGGAGAGGGCAGGAGAGTATGGGGGGAAAGCAGCGATTTTAAATAAGCTCTGCAGCACCACCCACAGACGCTCTCCTCTTGGGGGGAGGTCCCCCTTCCGATTCCCCCCTGCTCCGATTCAAAAGTCCCCCACACCCCCCCGTGTGTATTTGTGAGTGGGTGGGTGCCTGTCTGTGTGTGTGTATGTGTGTGCCTGAGTGCGTGAGTGCCTGTCTCTGTGTGTGTGTATGTGTGTGAGTGCCTGTCTGTGTGTGTGAGCGGCTGAGGAGTTGAGGGGCTAAACAGCTGAGGGGCTGAGGGGCTGAACAGTTGAGGTGCTGAGGGGCTGAACAGTTGAGGGGCTGAACGGCTGAGGGGCGGTCCCGCCCCCTCACGTCATGGCCGTGCCCCCCCGACCCATTTGACCACGCCCCCCCCATGCTCGCAAAAATTATCCCTTTGGACCGGAAAAAGCCCCAAGTGCCTCTCCACACGCCGCCTGTCTGCAGTGCGGGCGCGGTGTCTGAGGCAGCGGGGCCTTAGCCTAAATTGTGCTGGCGTTGACAATTTTTTCTTTTGTTTTATAGGGATGGCCTTTTATAATTACATCCATTCTCCTAGGGTCATTCTGCTTTGCCCTAGGTGTTCTGTCTAGGTGCATTTCTGATTCTGATAAAGTTGTAACCAGCGATAGAATGAGTCTGCTTAGCTATGTTTGTAGTTCATCATCGGATGCCATTTCAGGGATACTTCTAACTCGATACGGATACTTCCACTGTGTCCTGGAGACCGAGGATGCCATCCGACATTTTTGTCATTTTATCCTTACTTTTATGCCACATCAGGGATTCCTCCATCTGAGCCTCCAATGCTGTTGTTCATTGGTTGATTACAGCTAGATCTTGCTTTAGTTCTGCGACTGCCTTCTGCAATGCTGTCTGAAATGTACATGTAATATTCTTGATTAGATTCTCCAGTAGGTTGTCCTGATATATATATATATATATATATATATATATATATATATACACATACATACATACATACATACGACTCGGACGACTCGCCATGTTTCGTTCCCCCCGTTGTGAACTGCTCCACTGGAACAATCTAGTGACTTCCTGTGATGTTTGCTGTTTTTTGTAGCTTTGGAGGCATTCTTGACCCTCTCGAAGGTAGGATGCTTCCCTTTTTAGGTATTTTTATTAGTATTAGGATGTTTTTATTTAGTTTATTTGTGTGCTTCGCCGGAGCTTCACACCTATGCGACCATTCAGTCTGACTGTGTACATCTATATAAAATTCCAACATAATAAACACTTTAAGAAGTGCTATACCATTGTAATTAAAGCAGCAGTTCAAGCAATATCCTACATGTGTTTTTTTTTTTTTAAATAAATCAGTTCTGTACTATGAGAAAATACTTGTAGCATTTAAAAAAAAGTTTTAAAGACATTTGTAATGTTTCAAATGTAGGAAGCATTTCCAAAGTGACAGCCCCTTCCCCTTCTGATAGGCTCTGGCTCTTGAGCCCCGCCCTCTCTCTAGCAGTTCACCAATTGAATCTTGTTACTGCCCAGTCACATAATATTGCTGGACTACATTCCCCACCCGATACCTGAGCAAGTGATCGATTACAGGAGAACGAATTGACCTGCAGATTGTATTCATGTACATTTTGAATGGGAAAAAAAATATTTTATTTTTTAAAAACAGCAGCTTGAACTGCAACTTTAATGTGTTTCTTAAAACTAAGTTCACAACACAAAGAGCATATATAATATTACAAAAAAGGGTCGATTTTCACAGTTTCCCAAGTACGGTTTTGTTTATGTGGAAGGCTCCTTATTAAAATCCAATTTCATGCATCTGTAGAAACTTAATAGTTTTTCAAAGCTATGTTAAAGCTTTTTTAAAAACTTGATAGCAGTGCCCTCCGGTGGACTAACAGTGAACTGCCACTGTGAACAAAATATAATGCTGTCAACAACTGTGAATCCATTTCCTACACGCGGTAGCAATACATTTTTTCTACTTTTTGCACCAGGAAAATGTTGATGCAGTCTTTGGAAAAAAAAAAAAAAAAGATGGTATAAATGTACAATGCTGGAATTATGACATTTAGTAGAAAGTAAAGAACTCGAGATAATAAAAGTATCAAAATACATCTTAAAAGCTGACATCACCGAAACATGTCCTGTCGTTTTAAATAAAGTATTGCATTATTTGTTAATGTGATTGCCCTCTCAAAGAAGGTGAAGTGAGAATGCAGGTAAGGGCCTCACAGGTCTTACTGCTCTGTGACTTTGATATATTGTGAATTTCAGTCGTTTCATAATATTGTAGTGCATCTAGATAGATTAGGTAGCATTGTTAGCTCTTTGGGTTAAGTTTATTTACAAGGTAGTCCCTGTGGGAGCATAGATGCTGTGGTGCCCCCCAGGGACAGGAGAGGAGTGAGCTGGGGCCGCTTAGCGTGCGCTCTTATGTTCAAGGTGTGGAGTTGTAGTTAATCATAAACTTAGAGTGGGTTTACAAGACTTGTCCAAGCAGAGGTGGAAGGATGAGTTTCTTGCTACTGGCCGGAGCTCCTTCTAAATTGGGATTTATGATCCATGACCTTCCAGAGACGTATCACCATTCCTATCACTAGCTCAATACATGTTGCATCCTGAGCACTGATAATAAGTGGTGCTGATAATATAACCCAGATTAATGGTTTGTCTATGTCCAGGAGTAAAGCTGGTGTAACCAGGTTTATCTCCAGGGGAAGGAGGGTGGCATGGATTATTCTTTAGGAACAGGCCGGTCCCTGGAGTGGATCAAGGTCTGGGTGTCATACGTCACACACTAAGCCAATCACAATGCGACCTCTCACCTACATCACCGTAACAATTTATGGTCACCCTTTAGGTTGCACTAGGCACTAAAGAGGAACAAAATAAATAAACCGACAATCCACCACCATAAGGGCCAGCTATATATATGTACATCAGTACACACCAAACATAATTGGGTCAACCCATCCAGGGTTGCCATCTCCTAAAAGTGTTACGCAATACATAACTGTATTATCCTAAGTAGAGGTGGGCGGGTTTCGGGGAAGCTCTCTGACCTCCTGTGGTTTGGGACTATCTGGACTGCGACCCGATGTGCCTGAGCTGAGGTGGAAACGAGGCAAAACTTATTTTTCGCTCCCAAGGCAGAGCAGGAAATGTGGAGATGGGAGGGGTCTGTCAAAGTCAATGCGCATCTCACCAGGAGTGATGGAAGCAAAACCAAAATATGGTGTGAATATCTAGTCCTAAGTCACTATAGCCATCTAACGTAAGTCTTGACTATTTAGCAGTCTACAAATTATCACCTATTGTTTAGGGTACACTAGGTTAAAATATCAACAATTATTCAACACAATAGTCTTGAAATGTATTAATTATAGTATACATTATACACTGTTTATATATTTGTGTATTGCTGTGTTGTACGGGAACGTACAAAAAGGTCACACATATGTTGGCTTTTGTTTAGAAGGAGCTGATACCCATTCAGAACTCCTCCCATTACATTACTTGTCTTATGACTTGCACTGGAATAATATTGCATGAAGAAATTAAGTGGTTTCCCTCAAACAAATGTCTGTCTGATGCGGCTCTCCTCCCTCTTACTATCTTCTGAAATATGACAGGCAGTTATCTTTAGATGATTCAATACTTGAGTGCCATGCTCAATTAGTGTTTTTATTCCTTTATGTTTATAAGAAAACACATGTCTTTTGTGTAACATTAGGGGCAACATATTAAAGTGCTGATACATGTGTAACCCCTCATTTTACCCTTAGACTGACTTCTTGGTGCAGAGGCAGAGGCCCAAGTCCTACGCCCTGTTATGACCAGTGCTATCCCACTTGCTGGGCGCGTGACCGGAGGTCAGACAATAGGACACGACACAGGACTTCAAATAGTAAGAACGTATTTATCAAACCCCTATAAACATAGGTATCAAAGTAGACATGTGATCCTGTAGGGAAGATTCATATTCATACTATCGCAATACAGTTTAAGTAGTTGTGCAGTTGTGTGCCAGGGTCTCTCCCAAGTTACCAAGACCCTGTGTTATAAGGGGCCTGCGTGTGGGTGCCAACACAATGTTGGAGCTCTTTATGATAAATGTGATAACAGAGACTTCGGTGCCCTTTACTTGTGGTGAGGATCCCATCTGTTGCAACTCACACCTCCCTTGGACTGGTTGGCTGTAGCTTCGTCTCCCACTCCAACGGGGCTCGTCGGTGACCTCGTCACCTAGCTCCGCTGAGTTGTTCTCCTCATGGACCAGTTCTCAGGGTCGCCCTGAAGCAGTCCGATGATCCTTTGGGTCGCGGCAGCTCTGCCGCCTCGTGCTCCGCCAGGGACTCTTAAAGACTTCCCCTTTTAATCCCTCCTCTCGGGGGTCAATTGTCATTGGCTGGGGTCCACGTCCATCAAAGAGTCACATCCTGGGCATGCCACAGAGAGGAGCCAGCCAGGGGCAGTGTATATTTTAGCTGTATACACTTCCTAGGAGGTTACACTTGCATCTTGAATAATTTTTTCTAGCAGCAGTGATTGTCTCAATTTTACTTCCTCCCACTGATACCGTACGTAAGGGATTTTACTTCCCCTCAATGTTTTTGTACTTGGTATTGAACTAATTGACCGAGAGGTAAGAGAATTATGCAAACAGTTATTAAATCTGATTTTGAATGTGTCGAACAAGCAGTAATGTCCAGGGCCGCCAGCAGAGGGCGAGAGCCGGCACAAGTGTTTCGCGCCCGGCAGCTGCAGGGGCCCCGGCCGGCCTAACTTCTGCTTTCAGCTGCCGGGACTCTGGTTGCCCATCGCCAGACCCTGTTTCTCCCCAGCTTCTGCAAGCGCCTCTCCGCCAGGACGGGCTTCTCTCCCCATGTGTGCACCGAAAAATGATCGCAACTTCCCCGCGGGCCCAGCTTCCGGCAGGAGAGAGGCCAGGCCTCGGAGAGAGGGAGGCCCGGCATGAGAGAGAGACCTGGCAGCAGCTGGGGAGAGCCGGGGCACCAGAGGCCTCAGACCACCTCAAAGGTAGGGTGTGTGTGTAGGTATTGTATTTGGTGTGTGTGTGTGTGTGGGGGGGGGGGGTATTGTATTTTGTGTGTGTGTGGGGGGGGGGTATTGTATTTTGTGTGTGTGTGTGTGTGGGGGGGGGTAATGTATTTTGTGTGTGTGTGTGTGTGTGGGGGGGGGTATTGTATTTTGTGTGTGTGTGGGGGGGGTATTGTATTTTGTGTGTGGGGGGGGTATTGTATTTTGTGTGTGGGGGGGGGGGTATTGTATTTTGTGTGTGTGTGTGTGTGGGGGGGGGGTAATGTATTTTGTGTGTGTGGGGGGGTGGGGGTATTGTATTTTGTGTGTGTGTGTGGGGTGGGGGGGGTGGGGTATTGTATTTGGTGTGTGAGGGGATATTGTATTTTGTGTGTGTGTGGGGGGGTATTGTATTTTGTGTGTGTGTGGGGTGGGGGGGTGGGGTGGGGTATTGTATTTGGTGTGTGTGTGTGGGGGGATATTGTATTTTGTGTGTGTGTTTGTGTGTGTGTGGGTCTGGTATTGTATTTTGTGTGTGTGTGTGGGAGTATTGTATTTGGTGTGTGTGTGTGTGTGGGGG
The DNA here is from genome assembly GCF_040206685.1 of Ascaphus truei. Lineage (NCBI taxonomy): Eukaryota > Metazoa > Chordata > Amphibia > Anura > Ascaphidae > Ascaphus > Ascaphus truei. The sequence goes on from NC_134487.1 coordinate 153,736,316, forward strand.
TATTTTATTTGGTGTGTGTGTGTGGGGGGATATTGTATTTTATGTGAGAGGGGGGAGAGTGAGTGGAGGAGAGGGGGAAAGAGTGAGAGACAGGGGAGGGGAAGAGAAATATATGGGGAGATGAAAGGGCTCCCGAATAGGTGCGAGAGGGGGTGATAGAGGAGGGGGCTTGCGAGGGGGGGATAGAGGAGGGGGCTCGCAAGGAGGCATGAGAGGGGGGGATAGATGAGGGGGCTTGTAATGAGTTGTGAATGGGGGGGGGGGGTTTGCAAGGCCGCCAACATGGGGAGGGAGGGGCCGGACAAAACTCTAGTCCTGGGTCCCAGAAAATCTGTCTGCGACCCTGGTGCGGTTATATCTTTAATGTTTTTCACATCTCAGGAATCTGATTTCCATCAAACAGTTCGCCCAATCTCTTTGTATATGAACTGCAATGGTAGAAAAGGATGGACATTTTTAGATGACAGCTTAATGCACAGTTTCCATCATTTCTCTGATAGCTCCTGTATATAACACTGTTTGTATTAATGTGGAAAGCACTTATCAGTTATTTTAACAGCTTACTGTACTTAATGATACTGAGTATTTCTAAACACTTCTATCTACTATAATAAATGCAACATGAGGTACTGTAGTACTATCGTGTGTGTGCTATAATTCCCTTTTTTTGGAGTACAGTATATGGCCCTATTACCGTCTAACACATTTCTAATAAAGAACAGGGAAGTCCACCCCAAGGCAGTCATTTTATCTTTTTGTTTGGGGTGTTTTAGCCATTAATATGATTGCATTCTCCCTTATCTGAATAGAAGAAGCTTTTGAACATAGTTCGTTGCTCCAAACTTGGACTGCTACTTTAAAATATTTACTGTGTATAGTGTAATGCACCTAGTACAGAGTCAGTACAATACTAAATAGTACACGATCACGTTGCCCTTTGCAAATAGTCACAGGATCTGATTCTGTAAAGCAGGGGTGCAGAAACTGGGGGGCGCGACATTTTCTAAGGGGGGCCCCCAAACTGTGCCTCTTACCTTCTCTCCAGGTTCTCCTCCTGCATCTTCTGAAAGCGACGACACGTCGCCATGACAATGTGACGCCACAGAGATGCGATGCCGGAGAGCGGATCAGAGGGCACGGCGGGGGCGACTTATAAGGTTTGCGCACCCCTGCTGCAAGGTGTGATAGCGCAGATGTCGGGACTTGTCATAGCACGTCATCAGCGCTACCACACTTTACAGAATAAGCCCCTCTACAGAGTGGGTGAAAAGCGTTTAACCTTTTTTATGTCAGAGATAGTGCTACAATGCATTACTGTATATGCCTATCTGGCACCTAAAGGGTTATTCTGGGATTCAAATAGTTCCTCAGTAAAGGCTTTGCTGGCTGTTCCCTCGGTCCCCAGGGAACATGAAATGGAATGACTCCAACGGCAGGAAGCAGAATATAATATTGTTCTGTCCAACTGTTGATACAGAGCCTCAAATACAACAAGCGCCAGAGTGGGATAATGGCGACTTAAATGACATATTCTTCTTCTCTCTGCTTCCTTTTTTTTTTTTGGGTTTTGTTCTTGAAGGAAAGGGAAAACCGCAGAGCAGGTTCCAATAGAAAGGAATCTACTACTTTTACTGAATCTGAACTTTTTGCAATGAAAAGAAGCAATGTTATTCTTAACAAAGAGAATTATTTGCCACGGTCTCTTGTGCCTTATCGTTGTGTGATCACTATCTGTCCTTGCCATTCTTTTGTGCTTCGGCTGAAAAAAAAAGGTTAACTGTGTTCTTTTCCATGACGAAGTTTCCCCTTGAGCAGAGCCCAGCAATGGGTTTACTTGTCCTTTGAAAATGATGAGTTTAACAGGAAGGCATGACTTGAATGGGTTGCTGGATCTGTACTTTCTTAATCCAAAATGTTCGGTGTTAGCTGCTAGGGCCCAGCTTCATCAAGTGCCGGTATCGGTTAATGCACCCGATCCGGTGTTAACTCCCATTCAAGTCAATTGGGTGAACGCTCTCCGCTCAGGACTTTGCTGACTATTTTAAGGAAAAGGTGGATTCCATACGTCAGAACATCCCCTCTGTTTCTTCTTCCCCTCCTACACCTCTTCCTAACTCTCCTCCTGCCTTCCTTGACTCTTTTTCCACTGTCTCAGAGGAGGATGTGTCGCTGTTGATCGCCTCTTCTCCCTCTACCACTTGCCCTCTTGACCCCATTCCCTCCCATCTCCTAAAACCTCTTGCTCCTACTATAATCCCTACGCTCACACACATTTTTAACTCCTCCCTCTGCTCTGGAACCTTTCCATCCTCCTTCAAACATGCTACAGTCATAGCATTACTCAAAAACAGCAAGCTTGACCCTACCTGTCTTTCTAACTATCGACCTGTCTCCCTCCTGCCTTTTGCCTCTAAACTCCTTGAACGTCTTGTATTCTCTCGCTTGCTCCATTTTCTCAACACCTATTCTCTCCTAGACCCTCTACAATCTGGCTTCCGCACTTCTCACTCCACGGAAACAGCCCTCACTAAAATAACTGACAACTTCCATGCTGCCAAAGACAGAGGTCATTACACTCTGCTCATATTACTCGACCTCTCTGCAGCATTTGATACTGTGGATCACCCTCTTCTTCACATTCTCCATACTCTTGGTATTCGGAACAAAGCTCTATCCTGGATCTCATCCTACCTCTCCCATCGTACTTTCAGTGTCTCTTCTGCTAACACCTCCTCCTCCTCTATTGATCTCTCTGTGGGGGTACCCCATGGCTCTGTCCTGGGACCTCTTCTCTTTTCTCTGTACACACTCTCTCTAGGTGACCTAATAACATCATTTGGGTTTAAATATCACCTCTATGCTGACGACACACAAATATACTTTTCAACACCCGACCTTACACCTGCTATACAGACCAAAGTTTCTTAATGTCTCTCTGCTATATCATCCTGGATGGCCCTCCGTCGCCTTAAACTCAACATGGCTAAAACAGAGCTCCTCATACTTCCTCCCAAACCTGGCCCTTCTACCTCCTTCCACATTTCTGTTGGAACTACGATCATTCACCCAGTAGCCCAAGCACGCTGCCTAGGGGTCACACTCGACTCCTCTCTCACATTCGCCCCTCACATTCAAAACATTTCTAAAACTTGTCGCTTTTTCCTCCGCAATATAACAAAGATACGCCCTTTCCTCTGTTGCTCGACTGCTAAAACTCTGACTCAGGCCCTCATTCTCTCCCGTCTTGATTATTGTAACCTCCTGCTGTCCGGCCTTCCTGCCTCTCACCTGTCTCCCCTACAATCTATCCTAAACGCTGCTGCCAGAATCACTCTACTCTTTTCTAGATCTGTCTCAGCATCTCCTCTCCTGAAATCCCTCTCCTGGCTTCCAATCAAATCCCGCATCTCACACTCCATTCTTCTCATCACTTTTAAAGCTTTACACTCTTCTGCCCCTCCTTACATCTCAGCCCTAATTTCTCGCTATTCACCATCCCGACTCTTGCGTTCTGCTCAAGGATGTCTTCTTTCTACCCCCTTTTTATCTAAAGCCCTCTCCCGCCTTAAACCTTTTTCACTGACTGCCCCACACCTCTGGAATGCCCTTACCCTCAGTACCCGACTAGCACCCTCTCTATCCACCTTTAAGACCCACCTTAAGACACACTTGCTTAAAGAAGCATATGAATAGCACTGTGGATATTCTGAACACATGATACATAAAGCTTGGCCCCCTGCAGACGCACTTACCAGAACTCCCTCCTACTGTCTCTGTACGTTCTCCCTACCTACCAATTAGACTGTAAGCTCCTCGGGGCAGGGACTCCTCTTCCTTAATGTTACTTTTATGTCTAAAGCACTTATTCCCATGATCTGTTATTTATATTATCTGTTATTTATTCGATTACCACATGTATTACTACTGTGAAGCGCTATGTACATTAATGGCGCTATATCAATAAAGACATACAATAAAATACAACGCCAGATCAAGTGCGCTGACCTGTACTGGTGCTTGATCATTTGAGTCTTAATATTTAGGGACATCCCTGGAAGCACACAATTATACATTTATCATGCAAATCGTAGACACTTGCATATTTAGGACTTTATGACGTGTAAGAAACTGGAATATTCCCGGGGAATCTGTCCGAGACATGCGGATTCAACATTAAGTGTTGGTGTCGCTACTTATTTTCTGGATTAGGGGATGTAATGAAATTGTAACAAAAATGAGCAGTAAAAGAAACATTATGAGTATCATCCCAATTTAGGTAACTGCATTTTGATGTTACTCATACAAACATATGCTTCTTCCTGCTGGGACCCTCTGTGCAAATGACATTTTTTACAAATGCAAATTCTTACCAATATCTTTGTCATGGTGCATTTGGGATTTTCCGCAAAACAATGGTTAATACCCCTAATCCTACTCTTCTTCACATTGAAAGCAAGGCTGGAATGAAAATGTTAGGTCTTTTTGGCTTTGCATTAGCAAAACTTAGGTATACTTAGGCGTTGGGTGTAGCAGCTTTTTTTGTCTTTCGTACTTTTCATGACTCCACCTGTTCCTTACTGATACCGCCTGGTATAATATGTTAACATAAATAGCAATATACCGTCCTAACTGTGTGCTGCTCTAACATACTTTCATTTGTCCTCTCAGCTATTCTGCTTGTGTGCTTAATGGCTTCAGATTAGATGCCGTTTTGTATTTGCAAAGTATTCTGTGATTTGAGATCAATTTATCAAACTCCCAAGATTTAGTTCACAACCCAGTGTAATGGATGTACTACTGTGGGTTGCAAAGTATTGACCAAAAAAGTGAATGTAATATACAGGCATACCCCGGTTTAAGGACACTCACTTTAAGTACACTCGCGAGTAAGTACATATCGCTCAATAGGCAAATGGCAGCTCGCGCATACGCCTGTCAGCACGTCCTGAACAGGAATACCAGCTCCCTACCTGTACCAAAGCTGTGCGCAAGCGGGGAGACTATAGAGCCTGTTACAAATGTGTTATTTACATCAGTTATGCACGTATATCACGATTGCAGTACTGTACATGCATCGATAAGTGGAAAAAAGGTAGTGCTTCACTTTAAGTACATTTTCGCTTTACATAGATGCTCCGGTCCCATTGCGTATGTTAATGCGGGGTATGCCTGTACTCATCCAATACTTAACATCACAACCTTGAATGGTGCACTGATCCCGTGGTGGGTTAAATTCCTGGTCAACCATTAATTCCCCATTAAAAATGCAGTGAACAAAATTCTTATTTTGAAGATTCATAAATGCAGGTAAGGCCCTGCACATTTTTGTCATCTGGTAATAGAAGTGGTTTATCCAATAGAGAAAACATTTGCTTTATTGCATAATGGTACTTTAGAGGAATTAAATAATAGAGTCCTTAAAAAAACCTCTCACCGCATCAACCAAGGATACTAAGTCTTATTAACTGACACGTGGCAGCAGGGAACCAACAGAAAGTTAACTTTAAAAGTGTCATTTTAAGAGATAGATTGCTCTAGAAGCTGCCCTCTCTTATGGTGGCATTTCTTTCTCCCACACTCCACACATGATGGCAGGGGTGGAGGCATGGGGCTCCTCTTCTCGTCTCTCTGCCGTTACCATACCCTTCCTATTCCTCCCTCTCTTGCTGTTCCATCCTTTGCGACTCACACTAACCAGATCTTCTGTCCTCTTCCTGTCCACGTGGCAGTCATCTATCTCCCACCTACATCTACTCATCCCCCTTCTGCCTTTCTCTCTCACTTTGAGGAGAGAAAGAAAGAGCCAGGATTCAGATTCCCTTGTTCTTCTCCTTGGGGACTTCAACTGCCACATTGATGACCGCTCTCTCCCTTGGGCTTCCCACTTTCTGTCTCTAACCTCTTCCTTTGGCCTTCAACAGTGGACTGCAGCCAGCACCCACAAGGATGGCCACTACCTAGACCTGGTTTTCACTAAAAGCTTTTCTCTATACGATTTTCTCCATTTCCTCCTTTCCTCTCTCTGACCATCACCTCATCTCATTTTCTCTCTCTCGCTTCTCCCCTTCTCCATCTCCATCTACCCCTCGTTTCTGCAGAGCCCTGCTCTCTATTAACATACCAGCTTTTGATTCCACTTTACGCTACTCCCTCTCCTCTCTCAGCCCTGCTCCAGACCCTGCAACCGGGTCAGGAACTAGAACTCTGTTCTCCTCTTTTGATCTACATGGCCCGCTTTCTCTCTGCCGTTCTCGCCCTTCTAACCCTAGACCCTGGCTAAATTCCCACACGCACATGTTGCATTCCTGCACTCGTTCCTCTGAACGCCTCTGGAGGAAATCTCACATTCTCGCAGACTTCCCTCACTACAAATTTATGCTGTCCTGTTTCAATTCTGCCCTCTCTCAAGCTAAATAAACTACTGTACTTTGCTTCACTAATCAACACGCACAAGTCTAACCCACACCGACTCTGCTCTGTCTGACTCCCTACTCAGATCACCTCCAGTTTCTTCCTCTTCTTCCTCCATCTCACCTCATGTCTTTGCTGACTATTTTAAGTAAAATTGGAAGGAAAAGAGACCTAAAGTGCACAGGAGAAATTGACACAAAAAAAAGAACATAGTGTAATCTGTAAAGTGAGGGGGAAAGTCCTGCTGTATTATTCTTCACTTACAAGAAAAAAGTTGACTGCAAGCAGAAATGATTATCCTATCTGGTAGCAGTAAGGGTCCACTCTGCTGGACTCAGCTAGACTTCTCTCTAGGATTTTGACTGCTGGGCTCAGCTGGTAAATCCTCCTTAAACTGAACTGCTCACCTCAGCTTGGCTCCCAAGATAACGAAGTAGATAGACAGCCAATCACAAGAGTAGGATAAGGCGCAAAATATTTATTTAAACAAACTAAAAACCATAAAAGATATGTCCACAGAGGAGGAGGAGGAGGAGTGGATAGCTAAATTAGATTTATTTACATTACAAAAGAGGCATCTAAGAGGGGATATGATAACTATATACAAAAATATTCCGGGACAGTACAGGGAGCTTTCAAAAGAACTATTCATCCCAAAGGGCAGTACAAAGGACTTGGGGGCATCCCTTAAGGCTGGAGGAAAGGAGATTTCACCAGCAACAAAGGAAAAGGTTTTTTTTACAGTAAGGGCAGTTAAAATCTGAAATTCATACCCTTGGAGACTGTGATGGCAGATACAATAGATTTGTTCAAAAAAAGGTTGCACATCTTTTTAGAAAGGAAAGGTATACAGGGATATACCAAATAAGTAAACATGGGAAGAATGTTGATCCAGGGAATAATCTGATTGCCAATTCTTGGAGTCAGGAAGGAGTTTAATTTCCCCCTTATGAAACATCATTGAATGATATAACAATGGGGTTTTTATAGGGGTTGATTAAGTAATATTGCTGAAATAAAGATACTGTTTATATATTACTGAAATGGACTGGTGGAGGGGGGGGGGGGGGTCTCTGGAGAAGGATTGAAAGCAATGTTCTGTTTCCATTTTGTCTGTTATGTTTTTAGTATCCATTTTGTGTGTAAGATGTGTGTATGGTGTACTGTAGATGGGGGTTTCGCTTCTAAGTAGATTTACGACTATGCCTGAAGTAACGCCCACATTCCTAACTATGTAACTATGTAACTATTGGAAGTTCTGCATAACCAGTAGCACAAGCACGCTGCCTAGGGGTCACACTCGACCCCTCTCTCATATTCTCCTCTCACATTCAAAACGTATCTAAAACCTGTCGCTTTTTCCTCCCCAATATTACAAAGATACTCCCTTTACTCTGTTCCTCGACTGCTAAAACTCTGACACAGGCCCTCATTTTCTCCCGTTTCAATTGCTGTAACCTCCTGTGTCCGGCCTTCCTGCCTCTTACCTGTCCCCCCTGCAATCTATCCTAAATGCTGCTGCCAGAATCACTCTACTCTTTCCTAAATCTGTCTCAGCGTCTCCCCTCATGAAATCCCTCTCCTGGTTCCTACCAAATTCCGCATCTCACACTTTTAATTTTAAAGCTTTACACTCTTCTGCCCCTCCCTACACCTCAGCTATGCACCATCCTGACTCTTGCGTTACGCTGAAGGATGTCTTCTCTCTACCCCTTTGTGTCTAAAGCTTCTCCCGCCTTAAACCTTTCTTACTGACTGCCCCACACTACTGGAATGCTCTTCCTTTCAACACCAGACTAACACCCTCTCTATACACCTGTAAGACCCACCTTAAAACACACCAGCTTAACGAAGCATATGAGTAGCTCCACAGCTAGTACTATACACCTGATCCATAAAGCTTGCCCCTTGCAGACACACTAACCAGAATGCACTTCTACTCTCTCTGTACGTTCTTCCTACCAATCAATTAGATTGCAAGCTCTCCGGAGTAGGGACTCCTCTTCCTACATGTTAATTTTTTTTATGTCTGAAGCACTTATTCCCATGATCTGTTATTTGTATTATTTGTTATTTATGATTGTCACGTGTATTACTACTGTGAAGCGCTATGTACACTAATGGCGCTATATAAATAAAGTGAATAATGCAGGAGAGGGAAGGGGAGGATGGATCCTGCTCAGCTAAGGATGTAAACTAACAGGAGTGGTGCTACCTGGGATAAGGAGTGTATTGTAGGGCGGAAAGAAAGATCCCCTTGATACACTCTACTAATATCAAAAATAAATACATTTTATTAATATCACATAATGAAAATGGAATAATCACTAAAACCTACTTCTAGCGCTTCCACTAGTTTATCTCACACCAATTACCATGAATGCCTGATCTGTGATAGCTTCTCACATATGTAGCAAAGAGTACCTAAATACAGCTAATGGGTTCCTATGTACAGGCCCATATCTTAATTCACCACTAAAATGCTAATCAATGATGCCAGGATAGTGGTAATGATATTCAACCAGACTGTATATTGTCTGGGTGACGTCACGCCTGCGTCCATGCACTAGCGCATTCATGAGTTAGTTCCTGACTTTCCACGCACACGAAGTCTGTCTCGCATTTAGTAAGCTAAAACTGATATGGGCCGTTTTTCAGGAACCCATTAGCTGCAGTCAGACAGTCCAAATCTTACTCTGAGGGTGGCCGATGAGAGCAGGCTTTGCACACAGATCTGCTGGTGCAGCCCTTGCCACAGCAGACTTACCCACAATCGATCTGTGGTGAGTGAGTGCAGTTACTAGCACTGCATCAGGTGACAATTCTGGGGTTAGCAGGATCACGAGGGTTGATTATGCCTTACCTGATTCATAAGGGGATATAGGCAACCTCCTATGTGTACCAACAGCCCATTTGGGGTGTCATCAGTGATGTGGATTCCTCCATTAGACAGATATCTGGGTAATCATCTGTTTGACCTTGCTATATGATTTACTCAGCTAACCAAGATATGGCCCAGTATCTGAAGTATCTGAAGAGGAGATTATACAAGCGCTCCTCAAACTAAAACTAAGCAGCCAATGTGGACCCGACTTACTACAATCTAGGTTCCTACGACTTGGTGCCATTGCCAAACCAATTGCGTCCATAGTCAACTCTATCCTGTCTGCAGACCATATCCCTAAGACCTGGAAAACTGCCAGAGTTGTCCCAATCTTCAAAAGTGGGGACAAAAACACTGTCTCAAACTACAGGCCAATCTCTCTTCTCCCAATTCTATCCAAAGTCATGGAAAAATGTGTCCACTCCCAATTAAGCGATTTCTATACCAAGACAAATTTCCATAGCCAATTCCAATCTGGGTTTCGTCCCAAACACTCCACCGTAACTACCCTGCTAAAAGTTTGCAATGAAATCCAGTTTGGAATGGAACGGGGACAACTCACTGGTGCAGTATTCCTAGATTTTGCAAAGGCTTTTGACACCGTTGATCATGCTATCCTGCTTAACAAACTCCAGAGCTCTGGAATAGGGAAGCATGCTTTAAACTGGTTTCAGTCCTACATGTGTCCATCTCAGGCTCTAACTCCAACCCCATGGATATCACCTGTGGTGTCCCGCAAGGCTCTGTTCTGGGGCCCCTACTCTTCTCAGTGTTCCTTAATGATCTTCCCACAGCTTGTAAGGAAGCCTCAATACACATGTATGCAGACGACACAATCCTATATGCACACAGCCATAGCCTCTCTGACCTTCAACACATACTTCAGTCTGACTTTTTGAGACTCGAAAACTGGATTTCCCAAAACAAACTGTTTTTAAACACTGACAAGACTGTAACAATGGTACCAAGACTAAATTTGTAAAGCTTCCAGTGACTGAGCTCCTGATTAGAACCAACGCTAACACCACCCTAACACCTGTCACTAGTTTTAAATACCTGGGCTTATGGTTTGACTCCCACTTAACATTCGGGATGCACATTGATACCCTGACAACCAAGACCTATGCCAAACTAGGGGTACTTTACAGGAACAAATCCTCCCTAAGTCTCTTGGTCAGAAAGCGTATCGCACAGCAGATGCTAATGCCAATTATTGACTATGGAGACATAGTATATGGCTCGGCTCCTCAAATCCACCTTAGCAAACTTGACACCCTCTACAATTCAATTTGTCGTTTTGTTCTCCAATGCAACTACAACACACATCACTGCGAAATGCTCAAAGAACTAGATTGGTCAACACTAGAGTCTAGGCGCAAAGTTCACCTTTCCTGTCTTGCCTTTAAATTCTTCATGGGCAAGCTACCCAGCTACCTGAGCAAGCTCCTCACCCCTACCACTTGCAGCACTTATCACCTGAGATCAGACTCCAAAAGACTATTCATGGTCCCAAGGCTCAACAAAGTATCCGGACGTTCCTCTTTCTCCTTCCGTGCACCCCAAAACTGGAACAACCTACCAGAGACTCTCACATCCACCACCAGTTTAAGTTCTTTCACATCTAAGGCTGTCTCACATTGTAACCTGGTCTGTAACTGTTTCATACGCTCATAATATATATTTTCTTTAACTGTGCACGCAATGTCTTGTATATAATGTATACCCTGTTCATTTATGTAACTGTATTTGTAACCATGTATTATTTGTTTTACTCTGTGCCCAAGACATACTTGAAAACGAGAGGTAACTCTCAATGTATTACTTCTTGGTAAAATATTTTATAAATATATAAATAAATAAAATGGGCCAATATAAGGAACCCATTAGCTAGATTAAGAAATTGTACACTCAACTGGTGTGGAATTTAAAAACATACCAATTTCCATAGGTCTGTGTGAATGTACATGCAGTCATTGTTGCATAATCTTATCAGCTACATTGTGGTTACATGGTTGCAACTGTCCACTAGACAGTGTATCTCTCTAAGAAGCTCTTGTAACCAGTGTTCACTATCTACAGCTAACACGTAGTTACCAGGATATAAGTGGCAATTCTTCCAGACAATATACAGTCTTGTTGAATATCGTTACCACTATCCTGGCATCATTGATTAGCATTTTAGTGGGGAATTAAGATATGGGCCTGTACATAGGAACCCATTAGCTGCATTTAGGTACTTTTTGCCTACATATGTGAGAAGCTATCACAGATCAGGCATTCATGGTAATTGGTGTGAGACAAACTAGTGGAAGCGCTAGAAGTTGGTTTTAGTGATTATAACGTTTTCATTATGTGTTATTAATAAAATGTATCTATTTTTGATATTAGTGGAGTAGAGTGCATCAAGGGGATCTTTCTTTCCGCCCTGCTATATAAATAAAGACATACATACATACATACAACTTAAGAGTGAAAAACTCAGGGCAGGAAACTAGACTCTGCAGCTAGACTGGAGGTACAGGGTAAAGCAGATCTGGTTATACTACCTGCAACATACCTGTATATAGAAGCCCTGGGATGAGTTTGTTGCTAACACAACAGTCTTATTGCATTTTACCAACGCCTCCGTTGGATTAAGTATGTACAGTCTAAGTTGGATTTATAAAAAGGGCCCAAGACATAAACTACTTCAGTGAGAGAGGTGGGGATGTGACACATTACTATGAACGTGTTGCAGGCCTTGCCATCCCTGATGTTGTGGGGAACAAACCATGGCCTGTATATGGGAGTCCACGCAGGCAGACAATGAGTTTAAAGCGGCAGCTACTTATAGCTACTTACTGTAGCTACAGATTTCTCTACTGGAGCACATCAGATTTGGAGCAGAATGCTATAAATTTCAGAGATAAAGAACGGATTTGGTTGACTTCACATTGATAATGTCTATGTCCGACAATTAATGTTAACTCCTTAGTGCCAGAAGGATCTCTAATCCAGCATCATTGTAGCTAAAGCAAAAGCATTCAAACTGATCACTTCTTCTCTTAAACGTGATTAACAATTGCAGACAGTAACTCAGACAATGGTTTAAAATAGACTCCAGGCAAAGAAAGAAACGAACAGAGCAAAGTTCGAGTTAATAAATGACAAGTTTTTTATTAAAAGTAGGGAAACAAAAGTAATTAAAAAACATAGATCAGCTCTCTGTACCCTCTGTCTTGGAACTGTCAAATATTCTAAAGGTTCCTCTTCTGTAGACTGGATAACCAATGATAACCTGTTTAATGGCAAACGCTGCAGGAGACTTGTCTCTGCTGCTAAGAGGAATTCTTATCTTAAGGGTAAATTACTGCTTAGCAAATGATAGATTTGTACTACAGTAGCTTCTCAATTATTTTGTAGCATTTGTTTTATATATATATATATATCACTGCTTTCACGGGAGGCATGTGGGGCTCATCTATGTAACAGAGTAAAGTATGACGCGGCAAACTAAAAATATCAGTGGTCATGGCAAATTTGTAGTTATGATTTTCTTATGGTAATCTAATTCTTTGGAGGGTTTTTTATGTAGTGGAAAGTCCTAGGTTCCATATTGATCCTGGAAAAAGTTAGATTCGTTGGCCAGGAGTCACCAAAGTGTGATCCGAACTTCCGCAGCCAAATAGACGATATCTGCCATTAAAGTCAATGACAGATATCGTCGAGTGGGCCGTGATAGTGCGGACCGCACTTTGGTGTTTTCTGGCCATTGTATGCTGTGAATACCTTTTCAGGGGATCAACATGAGCGTTCATCATAGATTTAATAATAGGTTTCAAAACACATGGGTTTCCTCAAGTGTACTGTTAGTACCAGGCTTGTTTGTCATCTGCTATTACTCAATTTGTATTGTTGTGCAATCTAGGGCTGACCCGGGTAATCCGGAACATTTGGTAGGTTTAACATGGTACCTGTAATGTCTTCAGTCAACAAAGATGCATATACTGTATACATGGATCCTTTCTGCTAGAGTAACAAGTCTCTTAAGTATAATGTATAATCCGAATTAAGCTCTGATTGCTATCAGGAGGGGGCATATCTGTGTTCTGTGTGATTATTGGTATACAAGTCTTGTTGCCATACTAGTTATAAAGATGGACTAATGGGAGATGATTGCATGAGTTTTCATGCCCTTACAAGTCTCTTCGTGGGAAGCCCAAGCCCCCATCTTGATGGCTTTTAAAACTTTTTTCAATTTCCCCTGTGGTCTTTGTAGTGCTGCACCAGTAGTGCCACTAAGGATTCTGGGGCATGACTTTTCACTGCATGCCCTAGAATCTTATAGTTCTGCAGTGCTGTGCTATTGTGGAGGGGACCAGGTGGGGTGTGGAGGGGCTTGAAAAGGTAGTGGACCCAGAATGTTTTTGCCACCAGGGCCCACTGTATACTTGTTCCACACCTGATCATCTTATTATTCAAAGTAAAACATTTTATTGTAGACACTGAAAAACAGGAAAACGGCATACGCAAAAAATAAGAGCAAAAAAAAAAAAAAAAATATATAATTGAAGTCACTGGGAAATTTCAGTGGAAAATGGTCCGAAAGAGCAGATATAGAATAAGCCCCTAAAGGCCAATACAGGATGAAATATGTGAAGTCTCAGCACTCGATGAACACGGTAAGCGATTAATCTGAAGTAAATCAAGTATTTTGTATTTAAGATATAACAGAGTATAGAAATATACAGTTTGAAATGATGCAAAGATAAGAGATGTTACACCTGCAATGTAGGTTTACCACATCAAAATATAAAAAGGCATTATTGGGTAATATTAGCATGTAATGAAGAGCCCCCTACTGTATGTGGTATGTGCCCAGAGCACAACAGTCCCAAATTATATGTGCATCAAAGTGAAAACAAAGTTCAAAATGAAGTATCACCAATAACGTGGTGTATGTTATGCAAAATGTCCGCTCAATAGTGTGATGCAGGGTGGCGAAGGTTTTCGGGGTCTCCTAGTCCTTCTTCTGGCCCATTACCACAAAAAAAAGAAGAAATGTGATTCTTCCCTGGTAAAGTAGTCATTTGAATGCATCCATCAGTGAGAAGACTGCAAACTGCAAGTCTGTTGTTCTGCTCAATTATGCCCTCGTGCGCGAATCCATGTGGAGGGAGATCCAGCGTTGCTGTTAAGTAGGGAGCATCGGTGACATCACGAGGTATCGGGACGTCTACTGAAGCCTCAGGTGTTAAACAGCCCAAAAAAAGAATAAATATGACAAGACTGTTTTATGTATGTTTCTTGAGCATGTAAATAAAGGTACATCCGTCATATGTTGTACAAAGACATTAAGGGTCTTATTCTATATCCACCGAAATGGCTGATCGTGTCATTTATGAACGAAATTTCCAATTGGGAATTTTAGCGGAAAATGGTCCCATACATCTAATATAAAATAAACACCTAAATGCCAGTAAATTGTTTTGTTCGCTCTTCAACTTCTATATTTTATTTTTCAGAATAAACAGATGCTCAGTGTCTTACAGTAGCAGAAGTATATTTAATTATAAGGAAGAATATGAGAGAGAGAGAGAAACCGTGTCTTTGAACACTGCTTAATGTGTTTGCCAGCAACACACAACCTACGTGACTGTATAAATTCCTTACAATATGACCAGGATGACTTACAGTAAATCCAGTTTGTTTGGTTTCCTTTTGAAATGGCGGTCTGCAGAAAGGATGTTGTTTTTCCGACCCTACATTTTAACTCATGCATTGATCTATAGCCAATTACATTCTTCGATTTGCTGGATATGGACTCAAAAATCAGATCTCGGATAAGTTTGCCATGTTCTGGGAAGTATTTCTTTCTTCGGAGAAAGCATGATGGGGCAAACTATTAGGTAACAATTGTTTTCTGGAAACAACATCCTGGTAATGTGCGGTTGTAAAATAAAATGGCTAGGTAAGGTATAAACCTCATCATAATAATAGAGAGCCTGGAGCGGATTAAGTGGAGGGGTGGCATGACTACATACAGAGGGTCCCCTCTCATTAAGTAAGTCACTTGTGGGTTAGTGTGGGTTGAGACTTTATGCAGGAAGTGAGGTGTGTGAGTGGAGCTTTAGGGGGGAGGTTATAAAGGTCAGGGTTACCTGGTGTCTGGCGTCTAATTTCTTTGCAGGCGATGAGGGAAGTCACAGGTGACAAGCAGGACTTTCAGCATGTGGAAAGGCTGCAGACCATGAGCCATTCAACTGGCTGGCAGAGCTTTGCGAGGAGACATGAGTAAAGGGCCCTTCTTGACTGATGCAGTGGATACTGAGCATGGAATAGGCCTCATCTGGCATCCGGGAAACTAAGTAAGTGCAGGAGGAAGAGGTGAGGTGGATATCGCACCCCGCACCATCTCTGCCCATCCGGTGAGCTGAGGGAGGACCTAGGGAGGAGTGTCTGATTTGAGTGCCCTCATGGGACTGACTGGGGTGTTGGGGGGAGCAGCTGCTGAAGAACTCCATGGGTGGTCTCTGGGTGTATGGGGAGAGCAAAAAAGGGCTCAATGGCAAAGGGTAGTGTTAGGGGGTGGCATCTCGCAGCGGTCCAGGTGGGTTGGATCCTTTAAGGTATTATGTCAGAAAGGAGGGTGGGCAAGAGGTCTCCCTTGTACCTGCATGGGGCAGCGAGGCAGAGGCCCCTGGCAACTCCAGTCTGGTAAGGTCTACAGGGGGCAGCAAGGATCATTGGCCGGTGGCTTTGGAGCAGGGGAAGCTGGGCTGAAGCATCCAGTAGGAGAGACACTGCAGTGGGGCAAGTGACCAGGCCAGTAGTGGTGAGGCATTGAGGTGAGTGGTGAGGGAGATTCACACAAAGCTCAGTTTGGGAGGTGATGGGTGTTCCACGCCACAGGTGGTTCTGTGGGAAGAGGGGTCCAGGAAGCATAGGGGATTGCTGGTGAGGGGGGTCAAGCAGGTGAGGTGTTTAGAGTAGGGTTTTCAAGGTGAGTGGGGGGAAAGCAGGTAATTTGTTTAGGGTATGGTTGTGAGGGTTTAGCGAGTTGGCGGTTGGGGGCCTTGGTAGGTCCGCAGAGCTTTGTTCAGAATTAGCGAAGAATGTAGATACAATATGGGATGCTTGCAGATTGTAATATGGGTCATGGTGGTGGACATATGATTGGGATTTTGCCAGATAAGAAGAGTGTATAAGCAGTTGAGAAGGGACGTTAAGGAAAGAGTTTTGTGGCTGTCTTTGTTGACATCGTATAGGCCATCGCCCTTTCAGTATGGAATTTCACAAACTGGAGGGGCCAACAACTGTCTTTAGTTTTGGGGAGTGAGGGTGGTATGGTAGAAATGGTTTACAGGCTTCAACAGGATAACTTTTCTGCAAGGGGAGGGTACACAGGCAAAATAGAGAAATAAAAAATACAATATAGCATAACACGTTAAAACTATATATATGCAGATATATATGCAGAGAGGTCTTGGTACTCGTCTGGTGAGTCTACTAATATTTTCTTAATTTCAAAAAGGCATATCCAAATCTGTCAGTGGAAAAATAAAGTGCAAAGTTCTTCACACCCTCATAGATATCAAACAAACTTAAAAATACATTACAGCCCTTCTATTGAACGCAGCTCCAAGAGATCAGACTTTCCAAGAGATTGTAGAAGAATATCCAAAGTGAAAGTTGGGCGCAAATAATCTCAGGGTCACGATGAAGGTGGATTTAGACTTTTCCTGAGGTAGATGTCGTCACTTTATCCTGAATGTGGGATATGTCCTCCATCAAAGCCTAAAAATCAAAAGTGAAAGAATCCATTGTGTAAAACCATGTACTGAAAGAATAAAAAATATATAAAACATACACATTACAGTCACAAACGTAATTGAATAAATCACCTTGAGACGTATTAAGGTTGCCCCAAACCTCCGACAGGTAAATCTGAGGTGTTGGCGTCTCCCGGCACATCAGCTATGACCTCCCACAGCTCCCCAGTTGTCGTTTAGAGTTTTTTAAAGCTGTCATGATGCCTCAGTGCTGCCTAAATTCTGGTCCCTCAGATCGCCCTATGCGATTCACTGCTGTGTCGCAGCTTTCTCAGGGCATCCTAGCTTCTGTTGGTTGAAGTCCAAGCTTTTGAAGAGATGCCTTGATGACCTCATCAGTACCACAGCTGAACTCCTGATGAGTTAGTTCCTAGCGGTCATGCACAAAGGTCCCAATTCTAATGTGGGGCTGGAATGCAACTATTTTGATTACTTCTAACCTGATACATATGATGTATCCAAAAATACAAGTCATATTGAATCATTTACAAGAATCTTTAGGCAAAACAGGATATGTAAATGTTTTAAAGAATATGCCAAAAAGAAAAAACAGTGCTTGATTTGTTTGTATTTGTTTTTGTTTGAAAGAATGTTTACATTGTGAGGAACTTTAGGATCTGAGCGAGGGTCACTATATTTATTCAGGCAGACTTTTATCACGATAATTTTAAATAAACCATAGAAAGTCACTTTGTCATTTATGCTAATAGCATCTTTAAGAATATTTGCACTCGTACACTCACAGGATAGGCGCGCCAACTGAAGCAATCTTTTAAATACATCCCATAGGATAGGTAGTGATGGTGATGGGGCTTGTCAGTGAGAGCAGAGGGCGATGGAAGGCTCAGTTGACGTGTTTCCAGCCTTTATTTGGCCATCTTCATTTTGCACCTTGTGTGCTGTCAGTGGGGAGGGAGTTTTGTCATTAGTTAAGTCCCCTCTTCATTTCCTAAGGGTTTCGGAGGGTATATGGCAGGTTTTGTATGGGTAGGAGGCGTTTGTTAAGACGGTAAAATGGGGGGATTTTGTCTAAGGGCCAGTGGAAAACAGTCAGGTTGAACTATTGCAGAAGGGTCAGTTGGGTTGGGGGCCACAGATGTGCAAAACAGGGCAGGGCACATGGCTGGAGTTGGGTCTTCCATGCAATCTCACGTTTTTTTTAAACTTTTGCTGCTGCTGGTGGCTGTCGAGCTGTTGGCTAATAGGGAGGTGGTGGTTGTCAGATATTATAGGGGTGGGTTGCTGCAGTGAATGGGATTTCTGCATCTTCGCCGCTGGTGGTTAGGTAAGGTTATCCAGGGTTTTCGTGCTGCGGTGTCTAGATAGGAATATTTGGTTTCAGGCTAGGCATGTTACGGGGGTGGAAAATGGCATAGCTGATGCATTCTCACAATTCCAGTATACAGACTTTCGGAAGCTGGCCCCTGGGAACGTGCCCACACGGGAAGCCATGATAGCAGGATTGGTGGCAGCTGGCTTTAAAAAAATAATGGCCCCAGTGCCAGAGAGTCAGCAGCCCCTGGCATGTTAGCAGGTTATTCAAAGGCCTGGGAGAAATTTGATTTTTTTTTCTGTAGCAAGCACCCCCTGGGTGACAAAGATACATACCTGCAGACGTAGCGCCGGTATTTCTTGGTATTTAAATACCCTCCAGCATGCAGGCCAATAGGAAGTCGCAATGTCAACTATTGGCCTGCATGATACAGCATATTTATACTGCCATTTTGTTTCTCCTGGAGGGGACAGAAACACTATGCTTCTACTGGGAATTATTACAGGAGCCAGGGGTTCCATAGAGCACTGCATATTAGCTTTATGATAGTGACACAACATGTTAGCTGAAAATGTAGAAGTGGGAGTGAAAATATGAGCTTTAAAGGGGAGGAAAAGGGATGTGGGAGGTTTGCCATGTAGAACATACAGTACTGTATGTATATTTTCTCTCAAGTTTGTTCTAAGGATTGCCACAAGATGTCACTTTACAAGCAGGTTCAAAAATCGAACGACCAGCAAATGCACTAATGAATGAAAATGATGCTCTTGTGGCTAGTACCCGTGAGGAAGATACATATTATTTACAAACTTTTTTTTTTCTTTTTTTAAGATATTGGGATTTATTTTAAATACTAGCTGCCCTATAATAAATTATCCCAAACTCCTCTTAAAGCAGAAATGTAGCTAAAAACCCAATATAAAAAAAAGTATATACAATATAAAAATAGTATAAAAGTCAATGCATAATGGTAAATAATGAATTTATAATAAATGTGTGTATGCAAGAAAAAGAATCCTAGCCAAGAAACAGTTACCAAATAGAAACAGTCTAGCAAATCTACGTTGCAAGTCTAGTCGCTGCATACAATGTGGGAAATCTCCATTCACTTGTGCT
Source organism: Ascaphus truei (assembly GCF_040206685.1). NCBI lineage: Eukaryota > Metazoa > Chordata > Amphibia > Anura > Ascaphidae > Ascaphus > Ascaphus truei. Next base: position 153,755,811 of record NC_134487.1, read on the forward strand.
GAGATAAGCAACCTTTTTTTTTCTAGCAAGAAAGCACCAAAAAAAATGACTCATTTTCGGCTACAAATTATGAGGTAGTCTCTCTCAAAAATAGGGAGAGTTGATCAGTATGTTTGTAAGAGTCCTGAATAAGAATTTTGGATAATTGAACGGTTGAAGCCCCAGAAATCCCTCACTAATTGCACCTCAAGACAAAACATTCTTCCCTTGACTTCTGGATGTTTGTTGCTTCAAGTTACTCTTAGTACTGACTAATATATCAAAATATAGAACCGTAATCTATAATTAAAGGCATTATATGTTATTTTTGGGCTGGCTGCGCTCTTTCCTCTGCAAACCATTATATCCTTGCCAAATGCATAATACCACCCTATACATGGCCCCTATGTGTAAAACTGCAAAGACTTGGGCTGGAAATTGAGAAAAAAACAAGCCTTTGGTCAGGAGGGGAAACAATGAAAGTGGAAAAGAGGCCTCACTGCACATTTCTTGTGGTATTGGACCAAGCTGAAAATGAAGCGTATGATGTAAAAATACCACAGGAGAGTTAAAAACATTATTTCGCGCCTTAGGATTTATTAAAAACCATGATATTGCCGTGGTAAGACAAAATATGGGCTCTGTAGTATATGCTTATGGAAGTAATGCAGGACTGCCCATTTAACTCCATGTCACGATGACATTTTAGTATGGCCCTGGTGTTTACGCTACTACCTTAGTGAAATTTGGTTGAGCCTGGCAAAATGGAGACTCTGCTGAACCATGAATATTAAGGGAATACTACCAAAGGCCTGCGGCTGTCTAGCATGCCAGTTTGTTTATAAAACAGTGAAAAGTTGGTTGGATCTACTCATCAGATGTAGAACTGTGGAAGTGTGGTGGGGGCTTGTAGGACTTTTGAACTAACTTCTCATGCCAAAATGTGTTGGACACTTCTCTTTCCTCATAAAAGCCTTTAGCCATAATCCAATTTCCTGCAAAATCTGGTTTCCAAGCCCTAATACTATGTACTTGCCCTTTTAGTGGCCATATGTGACGCTCTATTGTTGTAGAACTGCCTAGAACATAAAGTACATCTGCTATTTGACACTTTGGACCATACTTAACAAGCTTTGCTGCTCAAGACACGTTCCTGTGCTGGAAGATTTACGGCATGCTCACTTGCATAGGTCTTAAAGGAGTCTTGTAGCACCACTTAATAAACAGGGCCTTTATCCTTCTGAACTCAATCCGCCATAGTCCTGTACACACTAGACCAGGGATGCGCAAACTGGGGGGTGCAAGATTTTTCAGGAGAGGCGTGGCGGTTGCAGAGGCCCCGTGCTCTTCCCCCAAGGCATTTACGCAGAGTGGATCGTGTGAGGCCTTTGCAACGTCCCATACCTTGTCTTCGGCGATGCGTCGCCATGGCAACGTGGTGTCAAATGATGCCGCAGGGTCATGTGACGCCGTTGCCATGGAGACAGATGTGGGACATCACTCCACATGACACCGCGGCGTCATTTGATGCCGCATTGCCATGGCGACGCGTCACAGCAACTCTTCTGAATCCCGGTAAGTTAGTTGCAGAGGCCTCGCGCGATCCCCCGGCATAAATGCCTCGGGGAAGAGCGCAGGGCCTCTGCAACCGCCCACGCCTCCCCAAAAAAATCCAGCATCCCCCCACTTTGAGCACTGCTGCACTAGGCCACACAGAAAGCTACCTGAGATTTTATTTAGGTTGTTAAAAGATCAGGCAACTATTTACTGGTGGTTGAATAGCATGGTTCTGAATGCCTTGCAAGCACTGCATACTTGGCCACTCATCTAAAAATGACCTAACTGATGGCACTACTACTTTAACAAAGTATGGCATTCAGATGTTATTCTACAAAGGCAGATCCTGGTGATCACCAAACTCCTGAATGTGTGTAGTAATTAAGGAAACACTCACTGGTTTTAAGGTACGGACAAGCCCCCCATTAACCTTGGCTAGCACATTTGCCAAAGACCTTTGGTTTCTATTAAGCTTTAGCAAACTCACCATTGCAAAACGTAATCCAGAAATGAATGGGTTAAGCATGAGCTGATCCATTTGCAAAGCATTAACTCAACTTAATGAAACAAAACTCACACCAATAACCTTCCATCCAAGCCAGGGAATTTCAGTCCTAGAATCAGAGCCTGTGCACTTCCGAAGTCTCTGCTGGGATCAGAGTGTTTGTGCTGTGTAAGGAATGCTGCATCTTCCAGTGGTCTTCCCAGTCTAATTTATTAACTCCTTAATAACTGTAAATCCATTCATTAAAAGCACCAATCATTCCAAAGAAATGCGTTAAGCATGTTTATTTATGTTTTGATGTACACCGTGAACAGATACTTTTATTAATATTAGCGCTAACAGTATATACATCACTTTACAAAATAGACAATCGAATGCAGAATTTTATAATACAATAAGGGCAACACATAAAAGCACTATATCAATTGTAATCGGGGTCCTGGATAGCTATAAAATCTAACTTGTATGTTAGGTTTGCAGAGAAGGGAAGGAACAAGTGCAGTTGATGAGAATGTCTGATCATGTTCTCTATCAATGAAATCTACTTAAATGAAAAGCCATCTTTAAAATACCCAATAAGCTATAGGACACAATATGTCCATTCACCATGAATTAGCTGGTAGGTGTCTCGCGGCTTAGTAAAATACACATTTGGAGCCATATTTGCTGAGCACAGAAAAGCAGCCAAGAGGGTTCTATCCTATGCATACCGTATGGAAGCCTCATCTGTACAAAATACATAAGGCCAATTTAGAGGGTCCCCAGCATTTTGGGGGGATTTAAGATGCGTATACATGCGTTAATGTAACCTCTGATAAAACTATTATTTAACATAGCTCTCTCCCTCTCTCAAATGCAACAATTTTGATAGAACTTTTTTGTTTAAAAATGTGATCTACCTTATCACAAAACCGGGAAAAAAACATGGAAATCCAATTTTTTCAAAGTTACCCCATGAATATCCTGGACGAGCCTCCTTTTCTTGCCTCTTACCATTTCTGTTGGAGGCCCATTTTTTAAATTCTACTTCCAACCCACTCTCGTAACCTTCTACGGGTGTAAAAGAATAGTGCAATGAAATGGGTGTCTACTATGCTTCCTGGATACATACTGATTGTTGTTTTTGAGACTCTATTAAATTCTATGTTACTGCGTAGGCTAAAATTCAGTGAGATTCACAGGAAATCAGTGAGAGTTTGTCACGGGAGATCAGGTTCTACAACACCTTTTTATAACCGGGATCATTTGATTGAGCAAAACAAGATGGTAAAATAAATGGTCATTTATTTCTTATTTCAGACAAACACACAATGTTACACAATTCAAGATTAACACACTTACTGGGGATGGGGCCAACAAATAAATCCATTTCCGGAACGAAATTCCTTCAGATCACTTTTTTAGAGCACTTTCCAATGACCGGCAGTTACTCACAAAAAGTCCTGGACATCTGTTACTTCGCCGCTGTTGGTGTGGCGCTTGGAATTTTCTTAGAATCTCGGAAAACTTGGAAAACTGACATCTGATCTGTGTCAGAGTTTTTAAAACCTCTCGTATATCTTATCAGAAACCCTGCAGCCCAATCAAAAAACCTTAGCAACTTTCCTAGCAACCAATCTGAGACAATCAGACAGGGTTTCCCACCCCTGAGTCTTTTCCAGGGGCAGGTGAAAAAGCCCTATCTTCCCCTTCGCCCCCCACAGTGCGAGGCTCCACAGAGTCTGTATCTTGGGCAAAGGGTGTGATGTTGCCTTGTGTCAGGCCAGGATATGGGTGCTCCAGAATAATGGCAGGGCCCCATCTGGCCTAACACCTAGGCATCTCTGAGCCCTTTCAAGTATGGCCTCTGGAAAGACACAACGGCACCAAGCCTGCTAGCCATCTGTGCCTTCCGGAATTCATGACTTAGAAAGCCCTCAGCTCATATACAGGTCAGCAATATCTATACGTACAGTATTGAACTATTTCCGTTTAATAAAAGATGTGGTGTCCTGTCTGCTGCGTGCAAAAAGTTATGAGTTCTTATTCTGGTGTCAGGAATGTAGTGAGTGTACATATTCCCTACAAATCACAAGCCTCATTCCTGGCACACATGAGAAAAAGACTTTAAAACTTTTTAAACCACTGCAAATCTGCTCAGCTTCATAACCTTAGCGTGAGCACCTTCCTGAACCCCTATTCTAGGCTCAGGATACCTAGGCATGTATGTGGGTACCTCTGCTATACTGGGGGAGCCCCTTGCTTTACTAAGAACTCTGTGGATACCTGCAGATATACAGTATTTTAATCCCTTCATACCCATTTACCTTGTCTGGAAGATGCAGGAACTCTGGCGGTGAGTCGTTTTCAGGGTACGAGGTTGGCAGAGTAATGCGCTTAGCTGTGTCCGAGGATATCACTCAATCTCCGGATACAACTCTTGGGGTATCCCATAACCCGGAACCCCGCTACAGAGATACATTCTGCAAAGACTTTCTCCGCCAAACCCACCCTGAAACTTACAGCCTAGAAATCTCTCGATCCCAGCATCCCCGGAAAGGCAAAAAGTCACAGAAATCTTTAATGTCGCAGAATTAGTATACAGTTGCAGTATTACATTCTCGACATCTGGGTCCCAGAGCTGACACTCTAAGACCCTAACACATGGGTCAGGGTTAACCAAGTGGGCTTGACCCTTCACCGTCACAGAGGTGCTATGTCTATTAGACCTTAACCAGACTGCGGCGTTTACTTCCAAAAGACATAAGTGTAACCCTCCTAGCCCGGCTAAAGGAGTTTACATGGCAGTGCTCAGTCTCTGCTACGTTATCAGGGTGCTGGATCCATGCACGCTGGGCATGCATGAGGGTGTAATAATGATGGGTGCCTGGAACTTTCTTAGTACTTACAATGAGCCTTTATTACACTCCATAGACACTG